>NC_041337.1:39854644-39913615 GCF_004354835.1 Perca flavescens | reverse complement strand
ATCAGTGTTTCTGTATATCTGTACATCTGTCTCAGTGTCTCTGTATATCTGTATCAGTATCTCTGTATATCTGTATAGCTGTATCAGTGTCTCTGTATATCTGTATAGCTGTATATCTGTATTAGTGTCTCTGTATATCTGTATCAGTATCTCTGTATATCTGTATAGCTGTATCAGTGTCTCTGTATATCTGTATAGCTGTATATCTGTATCAGTATCTCTGTATCTCTATATATCTGTATCAGTGTCTCTGTATATCTGTATTAGTGTCTCTGTATATTAGTATAAGTGTCTCTGTATATCTGTATCAGTATCTCTATATATCTGTATCAGTGTCTCTGTATATCTGTATCAGTGACTCTGTATATCAGTATCAGTCTCTCTGTATATCTGTATATCAGTGTCTCTGTATATCTGTATATCAGTGTCTCTGTATAAGTGTCTCTGTATATCTGTATATCAGTGTCTCTGTATCAGTGTCTCTGTATATCTGTATCAGTGTCTCTGTATATCTGTATCAGTGTCTCTGTATATCTGTATATCAGTGTCTCTGTATAAGTGTCTCTGTATATCTGTATATCAGTGTCTCTGTATCTGTATCAGTGTCTCTGTATATCTGTATCAGTGTCTGTATCTGTATCAGTGTATCTGTATCAGTTTCTCTGTATATCAGTGTCTCTGTATATCTGTATCAGTGTCTCTGTATATCTGTATCAGTGTCTCTGTATCTGTGTCTCTGTATATCTGTATCAGTATCTCTGTATAGCTGTATCAGTGTCTCTGTATCAGTGTCTCTGTATATCTGTATCAGTATCTCTGTATATCAGTGTCTCTGTATCTTTATCAGTGTCTCTGTATATCTGTATCAGTATCTCTGTATAGCTGTATCAGTGTCTCTGTATATCTGTATTAGTGTCTCTGTATATCTGTATATCTGTCTCAGTATCTCTGTATATCTGTATCAGTATCTCTGTATATCTGTATAGCTGTATCAGTGTCTCTGTATATCTGTATCAGTGTTTCTGTATATCTGTCTCAGTGTCTCTGTATATCTGTATCAGTATCTCTGTATATCCGTATAGCTGTATCAGTGTCTCTGTATATCTGTATAGCTGTATATCTGTATTAGTGTCTCTGTATATCTGTATCAGTATCTCTGTATATCTGTATAGCTGTATTAGTGTCTCTGTATATCTGTATAGCTGTATATCTGTATCAGTATCTCTGTATCTCTATATATCTGTATCAGTGTCTCTGTATATCTGTATTAGTGTCTCTGTATATCTGTATCAGTGTCTCTGTATATCTGTACTAGTATCTCTGTATAGCTGTATTAGTGTCTATGTATATCTGTATAGCTGTATCAGTGTCTCTGTATATCTGTATAGCTGTATATCTGTATATCTGTATCAGTGTCTCTGTATATCTGTCTCAGTGTCTCTGTATATCTGTCTGTGTCTCTGTATATCTGTATCAGTATCTCTGTATATCTGTATCAGTATCTCTGTATAGCTGTATTAGTGTCTATGTATATCTGTATAGCTGTATCAGTGTCTCTGTATATCTGTATAGCTGTATATCTGTATATCTGTATCAGTGTCTCTGTATATCTGTATCAGTGTCTCTGTATATCTGTCTCAGTGTCTCTGTATATCTGTATCAGTATCTCTGTATATCTGTATCAGTGTCTCTGTATATCTGTATCAGTGTCTCTGTATATCTGTATCAATGTCTCTGTATATCTGTATCAGTATCTCTGTATATCTGTATATCTGTCTCAGTGTCTCTGTATATCTGTATCAGTATCTCTGTATATCTGTCTCAGTGTCTCTGTATATCTGTATCAGTGTCTTTGTATATCTGTATCAGTGTCTCTGTATATGTTTCGAATTGTTTGGCTTCTGATCTTCTACAGATTGTAAGATTGTAACCCTGAAAACTGCAGTCATCAAGCCACTCCTAAAAAAGAACAATCTAGACACGACACTAATGAGCAACTATAGGCCAATATCAAACCTTCCATTTTTATTGGTTTTTCAACAACTCAACCTTTTTTTATCGCTAAACAACAGTTTTGAAGCCTTCCAGTCAGGTTTTCGACCACACCACCGCACTGAGACAGCTCTTGTTAAAGTCTTTAATGACATCCACTTAAACACAGATAGTGGCAAAATTTCAGTCTTAGTATTACTTGATCTCAGTGCTGCATTTGATACGGTAGACCATGACATATTGCTTGACCGATTGGAAAACTGGGTTGGTCTTTCTGGCTCAGTACTAAAGTGGTTTGAATCCTATTTAAAGAATATGGACTACTTTGTGTCTATAGGGAATTATACATCTGAGCATACAAATATGACGTGCGGAGTTCCCCAAGGCTCAGTTCTGGGGCCTCTTCTGTTCAACATCTACATGCTTCCACTGTCTCAGATTATGGAAAACAACAAAATAAGTTACCATAGTTATGCGGATGAAACACAAATTTACATAACCTTATCGCCAGGGAACTATAGCCCAATACAACAATTAAATATGTGCATTGAACAGATTAATGATTGGATGTGCCAGAACTTTCTTAAATTAAATGAAGAAAAAAACGGAGGTGGTTGTTTTTGGAGCAAAAGAGGAACGATTGAAAGTCAGCGCTCAGCTTCAAACGACAATGTTAAAAACAACAGACAAAGCAAGAAATCTTGGTGTAGTCATGGACTCAGACCTAAATTTTAAAAGCCACATTAACATAATTAAAAAATCAGCCTATTATCACCTTAAAAATATATCAAGGGTTAAAGGCCTTATGTCTCAGCAGGATCTGGAAAAACTTGTCCATGCTTTTATCTTCAGTAGACTTGACTACTGTAACGGTGTCTTTACAGGTCTCCCTAAAAAATCAATCAGACAACTGCAGCTGATTCAAAACGCTGCTGCTCGAGTCCTCACTAAAACCAAGAAAGTGGATCACATCACTCCAGTACTGAAGTCTCTACACTGGCTTCCAGTGCCTCAAAGAATTGATTTCAAAATACATTTACTGGTTTATAAATCACTAAACGGTTTAGGGCCAAAATACATTTCTGATCTGTTACTACATTATGACCCACCCAGACCTCTCAAGTCGTCTGGGACAGGTCTACTTGTTGTCCCCAGAGTCAGAACTAAACAGGGGGAAGCAGCGTTCAGTTTTTATGCTCCACATATCTGGAACAAACTCCCAGAAACCTGTAGGTCCGCTGCAACTCTCAGTTCTTTTAAATCTAAGCTAAAGACCTATCTTTTTGATGGTGCTTTTCTTTAAATAATCTATTTTATTAACTTTAATTTCTTATACTGCACTGTAACTTTTATTCTTATACTGCACTATCAATTTTATTCTTGTCTTTTAATGTTTTTAATTTGTTTATTATTGTTTTTTAATTTTTTTCTAACTGCTCTTTAATGTTTTATGTAAAGCACTTTGAATTGCCCTGTTGCTGAAATGTGCTATATAAATAAAGCTGCCTTGCCTTGCCTATATCTGTATCAGTATCTCTGTATATCTGTATATCTGTATATCTGTCTCAGTGTCTCTGTATATCTGTATCAGTATCTCTGTATATCTGTATATCTGTCTCAGTGTCTCTGTTTATCTGTATATCTGTCTCAGTGTCTCTGTATATCTGTATCAGTATCTCTGTATATCTGTATAGCTGTATCAGTGTCTCTGTATATCTGTATATCTGTCTCAGTGTCTCTGTATATCTGTATCAGTATCTCTGTATATCTGTATAGCTGTATCAGTGTCTCTGTATATCTGTCTCAGTGTCTCTGTATATCTGTATATCTGTCTCAGTGTCTCTGTATATCTGTATATCTGTCTCAGTGTCTCTTTATATCTGTATCAGTATCTCTGTATATCTGTATAGCTCTTTATCTGTGTCTCTGGGACCCAGCTGAATCTCTCACAGAACACAATTTTAGCAGTGTTAGCAGATAAACTCAGTGCTGGTTGAGTCTATGTTTGGGATGACAGAAAGAAGAACAAAGGAAATCTCCAGACTCTTAAGACTAATAAAAGTGGTTTCACCTTAAACTCCACCGGAGCGTAGATCTGAGCCTTCTCCTTCATCTTCCGCTGCCTCTCCCGTTCTCGCTCCCTCTCTCGATGTCCTCGGGCCTGCAGGAGGGAACGTCCTCCGCCCAGACCACTGTCCATCGAGAGAGACACCACCTCCTGAGGACACACAGACAGACAGACAGACAGAGATCAGACAGACGATCAGACAGACACAGAGATAGATCAGACAGATGGAAAGAGAGATAGATCAGACAGACAGACAGACAGACCAGAAATCATTAAACACCCTCCTGATAAAGATGTGAACATTGCCAGAGACAGAGACTGACCCTGGACGGCTGCAGCGCCGTGTAGATGGCCGTGTACGGGACGGACTGCGTCTTCATGGTGCTCAACACCTGACCAATCAGCTCATCTGAAACACAGCAACCAATCAGCTCATCTGAAACACAGCAACCAATCAGCTCATCTGAAACACAGCAACCAATCAGCTCATCTGATGTCTCTGTATATGTGTATCAGTGTCTCTGTCTGTGTGTGTGTACACACAGACAGAGACACACACACACACACACACACACACACACACACACACACACACACACACACACACACAATTCAGACCCCTTTAAATGGTTCACTCATTGTTTCATTGCAGCCATTTGCTAAAATCAAAAAAAGTTCATTTTATTTCTCATTAAAGTGATGGTTCGGAGTAATTTCACCCTAGGGTCCTCTTCACCATGACCTCGAGCCAAACACCCCCCCCAGAAGCTTTTCCACCTGGGTCTAACATTGGGAGAGTTAGCGTAGAGCAGCGTTATCAGCTGAATAGCTTATTAGCGCAGGGGCTAATGGACCCACATTTGTATCTCGTAAATGACCCCTCTAATAATGCCCGAAATGATACCAAACTTCTACACTAGTACATATAGGTTATGTACTCATAAAACGATGGATTGGAAAGTTTGTAAGTACACCAGAAGTTTATGAACACTTGCCTGCTGGCTTCTGCTCTCTGTTGCTGCTGCTGCTACCTGCAGTTAGACGAGTGCTTAGGGCCGTCTACAAATTACTACACTGAAAAAAGATACAACAAAAATATTTATTAATTTAATGATTAAATAAGGTAATGTCTCCAAACGTATCTCAGTTATTACTTGTCTCCTGCTAGTTATACTACAGCACTTAGTTAGTTAAAAAAAAAGTTTTTTTCAAAAATATTTTTGTTGCATCTCTTTTCGGTGTTGTAATTTGTAGACGGCCCTAAGCACTCGTCTAACTGCCGGCAGCAGCAACAGCAGCAGAGAGCAGAAGCCAGGGTGCTGCAGTACCCCCTGTTGGTGGCAGCACCCCTTGTTGGCAAACCTATCAAACCCGGATTACCCAATGGGAATTAATTATTATGGTGATAATTATCCAATCAGAATAAAATAAAAGTTGTTTACAAAAAATGAAGTCTCGTGATTGTGTGTTTTATAAGTCAATATGATGACTGGACAGGTAAGGATTGGGAGAAGGCCGCATGCACTGTGTAGATTGGCTAATGGTAAAGGTGGGTGGGCATAGAGCAGGTTGTTTACATCGTACTGATTCAAGATCAGTTTTCTAAGAACGAGTTGAGATTGAAAGAGTGGAATTAATTTGTAACTGATCCCCGGTCAGATTGGGTTGTATCAGCGAGTGAAAGTGTGGAAAACGGAGAGAAAGAAGCGGCTGATATAAAAAAAATGTCCCGCGAATAAAAAGCTTTTTTAAAAGAGCTGGGAATGACAAAGAGGAGGATGTCGAGGAGCTAGCCAACGTTAGCTTGGAAGAATCGCTGCCTTCTACCAGCTAGACTCAGCCACAGCTAACGGTGGCTAACGTTAACTTTAGCAAAGTTGTTGTGGAAAAAGACAGAGATGAGGCCGGTCATCAGCATTACAGAACAAGGTAATGGCCCCTCAGGTACCATCATCTCTGGAGACCCTGCACTACGGGGACCGATTACAGAGACCGTCCGGGAGGAAGTTATACCCAGAGGGATATTAGCCTTTCAGAATCGGCGGCTAAATGTCCAGCATCTCGGAGGGGGGACGAGGCTGAAAGGAAAAAAGATACGCTCTCTCGAGGCACTGACCCGACACCTTCCCAATGGTGAAACGGTACAACGGGAGTGGATTCTATATTCACTGTCCACCGGAGACATTTATTGCGTTGCCTGTAAAGTGCTCCCAACACACAGCAGCGCATGTGTAGTAGGGTTAGCGAGCTGCTGAGGGAGCTGGACTTTGAGGATTTGATCTGCGACTTTGCAAAGAAAAAGACAAGAAATTAGAACTTTTAAAGGTAAGAGCTATTATGCTATTTGTAAATTGAGTAGGTTAATATAATCTGTTGTGACCATGTGACCAGATAATGTACATATTTTGTTTAGTTTATTGAAATGCCATGCATATCAGATGTATTGCATGATAATTTTGTGATGCTGCTATATAGGCCTGTATGAGACAGTTGTCAAGTGCAGTAGCCCTATGTTGGCTTTTGCAGTTTGTGAAGTTGCAGCTGACTAAGTGACTGTTATTTTGCAACCTGCACTCAGCTGTGTTGTGTGATGACATTGTTGTATCTTCAGTCAATCACGTTTCAGAATTACTATTGTGCTTTCTGCTTGAGTGATTTTTAGTGAATATTATATTGCCATAGTCTTGGGCCATACAATGCTTTGGTATGATTTAATTCATTGTAACATTGTCTAGATGTGGATAGACAGGACCGGGGGAGAGAAAGAGAGGGAATGACACGCAGCAAAGGGCCGCAGGTCGGATTTAAACCCGGGCCACTGCAAAGGACTCCGCCTACATGGGGCTCACGCTCTTACTGGGGGAGTTAGAGGCCCCCCCAAGTCATTCATCTTTTGACCAGTAGTGATTTGGCATGTGATTTATGTATGCCTATTTAGTTTGCTGTAGAGAAGAGGCAGAGTGGTCTGCGCCTCCCCCGCCACCAGCACCCCGCAGCCCCGCATGCTGCTGATGACCTCATCTTCCCCCCTGGTGTTAGCGTCCGTGTCCTGGCCGGCCTCCAGCGCTGTGATTGGCCAGCTGCAGGACCAGTTGGAGACGTCCCCTCTGTACATGGACCTGAGCCAGCTGAGACTCAACGCGTCCTCGCCGGCGCTGCTGGTGTTCAGGCTGCCGTACGGCGGCGGGTACGTACTAACCCTAACCCCCTAACCCGGGTACGTACTAACACTAACCCGGGTACATACTAACCCTAACCCGGGTACGTACTAACCCTAACCCGGGTATGTACTAACCCTAACCCCCTAACCCAGGTACATACTAACCCTAATGTACGTACTAACCCTAACCCGGGTACGTACTAACCCTAACCCCCTAACCCGGGTACGTACTAACCCTAATGTACCCAGCATGATGCTGCCACCACCATGTTTCACTGTTGGGATTGGATTGGGCAGGTGATGAGCAGTGCCTGGTTTTCTCCACACATATCGCTTAGAATTAACACCAAAAAGTTCAATCTTGGTCTCATCAGACCAGAGAATCTTATTTCTCATAGTCTGGGAGTCCTTCATGTGTTTTATGGCAAACTCTATGCAGGCTTTCATATGTCTTGCACTGAGGAGAGGCTTCCGTCGGGCCACTCTGCCATAAAGCCCCGACTGGTGGAGGGCTGCAGTGATAGTTGACTTTGTGGAACTTTCTCCCATCTCCCTACTGCATCTCTGGAGCTCAAACACACTGATCTTTGGGTTCTTATTTACCTCTCTCACCAAGGCTCTTCTCCCACCATTGCTCAGTTTGGCTGGACGGCCAAACTTCTTCCATTTAAGGATTATGGAGGCCGATGTGCTCTTAGGAACCTTGAGTGCTGCAGAACTTCTTCTGTAACCTTGGCCAGATCTGTGCCTTGCCACAATTCTGTCTCTGAGCTCCTTGGGCAGTTCCTTGGACCTCATGATTCTCATTTGCTCTGCCATGCACTGTGAGCTGTAAGGTCTTATATAGACAGGTGTGTGCCTTTCCTAATCAAGTCCAATCAGTTTAATTAAACACAGCAGGACTCCAATGAAGGAGTAGAACCATCTCAAGGAGGATCAGGACAGCATGTGGGTTAAATAGGAGTGTCACAGCAAAGGATCTGAATACTTATGACCATGTGATATTTCAGTTTTTCTTTTTTAATAAATTTGCAAAAAATTCTACATTTCTGTTTTTTTCTGTCAAGATGGGGTGCTGAGTATACATTAATGAGAAATAAAATGAACTTTTTTGATTTAAGCAAATGGCTGCAATTAGGGATGTAAACAGTTAATCGACTATCGGTTAATTGTCGTTAAGAATTTACTCGATTAAATTAAATTAATTGTCGGCTAACTGAACATTGCAACCCAAGACAGTTTTCCACAGGACTTAGGCCTAATTGAACGTAACACGAGATTCTCGCGGGTGGCGAGAGACCCGACACAAACTTAAGCGGTCAAAACGGAGTGGAGTGTGGGAGCTTTTCAAATTAATTAATGATGACAAAGACGCCCAATGTAAACTCTGCGGTACTACGTTTAAGTTCAGCAGCTCTACGAGTTCCCTAAGATACCATCTTCATAACTTGCATGCAGCCATGTTGCAGGGAGGAAGTCTGTCGCCTTCACAACCTACAATCGCTGCTGTGGTGGGAAGGGGAGTATGTGACCACAGGAAAGCGGAGGGCATTACTCAGAGGATTTGCGGCATGATCGAAAAAGATATGATGCCAATTAGCACCACTGACGGTGAGGGATTTCGGGAGTTATTACACTACGTGGAGCCAGGATATAATATCCCTTCTCGAGCCACTTGGAAGCACGCTACAAAAACAAGAAGGCTGAGCTAAAAACACAGTTAGCCGCGGCTAATGTGGCTCTGACGACGGATTGTTGGACGGCACAGACTACAGAGAGCTACATAACAATCACTTGCCACTACATTGGAAACGACTGGCAGGTAAAGTCAGCAGTGCTTCTCACGTTAGAGAGACATACAGCTGATAATTTAGCTGACAAACTCAACCAGGCTGTGCATAATTTATTTTGTTAAACTACATAAATGCCATTATCTGTACCGTATCCCAACTGGTACAATAAAACATCAACTGAGCAATATGACATGCATTTTTATTCAGTATATAAGCAATATTTTGCTTTTTATGTTAAAGACACTATTGATACCGTGAGAAATTTACATTCTCAGGAAAAAAGCCGCGTATCAGTTAATCGATCAATAAAGTCAGTCAACTAATGATTAATGAATTAATCGATAATTTGCATCCCTAGCTGCAATGAAACAAAGAGTGAAAGATTTAAAGGGGTCTGAATCCTTTCCGTACCCACTGTAAATACACTGTATATATAATGTCTATAATGAACCTCTCTTATACAGCACATTGTCATGAATCTGTACAGGTGTAGGTTTTACTTTTTATAATTCTTGTATATTTTCTTATGCACAAATGCAAATGTTTACAGATTATAAATGAACTGCACATTGACCATCTTTCAGTAAAACAAAGCTTTATCAAATTAAAAACATACACACTGAAAAACCTGAATAAATGAGAGGAGACCAGTAATCCTGGATGGTTTAACGTGTTAAAATGAGCTGAGTCATGAAGTTAAAGACGACTTACCGTTTCCACTGAGAATCTCTTTGGCAGACATCAAATCAGAACTGAGAGAGAGAGAGAGAGAGAGAGAGACAACTATGAGAAACTGGGAAGAAGAAAGAGGAAGTTATTGTACATATATAATCAAAGGAGTGTGTGTGTGTGTGTGTGTGTGTGTGTGTGTGTGTGTGGGGGGGGGGGGGGGAGGAGGCGGATTTTAATCCCGTCTGAATGCATTGCTAGGTAAATTGTAATGATGGGCGAGTAACGCTTCGTGGGGCTTTGAACCGCAGCAGCACAGTGCCATCTGGTGGTTAGTAAAAGATACAGCAGGCACTTCTTCATGGTTTCAGGCTCATATTTGTGCAGCAAAAGTCCAACAAGCCTGCGTATTACTAAAACATCTTTTCTGATTAGAAGTAAAACAAAATAATCCAGAAATCCCGACATATAAAATATGTTTGCTGACAGGAAACATTGTTTGCATTAAATGAAAGTAATTATTGGTGTAGTTTGATATTTATCAAACATTTTATATCGTATATATATTTTATATGAGTCACAATGTGATTAAATTAGCAAGGTGGAAATGTTCTTATGATGTCTTTCTCGTGTATATCCCGGATTTCTCACAATTTGAATATATATATATATATATATATATATATATATATATATATATATATATATATATATATATATATATATAGAGAGAGAGAGAGAGAGAGAGAGAGAGAGAGAGAGATCCAGGAGTCAGTGTGAAGTACTCAGACTGCAGGTGAACAGGTAAAAGAGGTCCAGACCTCTCTACTCTCTCTATCCATGCTTCCTGTCCTGTGAGCAGCAGAATAGAGTCCTTTGGTCTTGTGGGTTTCCGTTTTTAGAGCAGCTGAGTTTGACCATCTGAACAAACAGAACGTCAGCCAGCCAGCCGCGAGGAGATGTGTCCAGACTCCATCTTTAATCAGTGTTCACTTATTATTTCCCTCTCTGATTATGTGGAGTTGAGCTGTGGTTGGGCTTTACATGCAAGGATGAAGCGTTGGGTTAGGGTTAGTACGTACCCGGGTTAGGGTTAGTACGTACATTAGGGTTAGTACGTACCCGGGTTAGGGTTAGTACGTACATTAGGGTTAGTATGTACCTGGGTTAGGGGGTTAGGGTTAGTACATACCCGGGTTAGGGTTAGTACGTACCCGGGTTAGGGGGTTAGGGTTAGTATGTACCCGGGTTAGTGTTAGTACGTACCCGGGTTAGGGGGTTAGGGTTAGTACGTACCCGCCGGCGTACGGCAGCCTGAACACCAGCAGCGCCGGCGAGGACGCGTTGAGTCTCAGCTGGCTCAGAGTCTCAGGGTCCATGTACAGAGGGGACGTCTCCAACTGGTCCTGCAGCTGGCCAATCACAGCGCTGGAGGCCGGCCAGGACACGGACGCTAACACCAGGGGGGAAGATGAGGACATCAGAGCGTCCTGAGAGACAAACATGTGTTAGAAAATAACTCCAGAGGACATCAGAGCGTCATGAGAGACAGAGACCCTTACTGTACGTACACACCGCTGCCGAATGGAGCTTCTAAAGTTACAGGAAGTCATTCATTTTCAACGGGAGCTTCTCTCAGCTGCAAGTAGCAGAAAATCTGTCGGCATCACGTTTTGAGCGACCAGAGCGTCAATCAGAAAGTTGAAAGTAGGTCAACTTTATGGTAATGAGCTGTGACGTGGTTCAGCGGCAAATGCCAACAACTAATCGGAATATAGACGTCCTTCGCACTGGCTGATTCCAGAGAAACATACGATGTAAACTTTGGTTCCTACCAGGACATTAGTTCAGAGAAAATGGAGGAAAAGCTCATAATCACCGTTGCTGGGTTCCCCTATCATTTATGATATGACGTTGTTTGCGTACAGGGACCAATTCACGTTACCCGCCGGTCACATGGTCTCTAAACAGTCACATGGGCTCTAAACAGTCACATGGGCTCTAAACAGTCACATGGTCTCTAAACAGTCACATGGTCTCTAAACAGTCACATGGTCTCTAAACAGTCACATGGGCTCTAAACAGTCACATGGTCTCTAAACAGTCACATGGTCTCTAAACAGTCACATGGGCTCTAAACAGTCACATGGTCTCTAAACAGTCACATGGGCTCTAAACAGTCACATGGGCTCTAAACAGTCACATGGTCTCTAAACAGTCACATGGTCTCTAAACAGTCACATGGTCTCTAAACAGTCACATGGGCTCTAAACAGTCACATGGGCTCTAAACAGTCACATGGGCTCTAAACAGTCACATGGGCTCTAAACAGTCACATGGGCTCTAAACAGTCCTGCACGGATCAACAGCTGGCGGCTGCTCGTTCTTCCTGCATTCTGCTGCGGTTCGGCGGCTAACGAGCGAGCTAACTGCTAACAGACACCGCCGCGACCAACAAACAATACAAATTCTGTCATTATATATATGTAATTTATAAAAGGTTTCTAGTGTCAGTGTACTGGCCGTGCAGTGGCTGCTGATGGAAGAACGCTGCCCCGTCAGAGCAGCCAACGCGTCAAACAGCTTCCCCGGACTTTCTGACCAGCGTCCTGGACAGGGTAGCCAGAGCTGCTTTGCAGCTGAAGTCAGCGGTGGTGTGTACGTACAGTTAGTGTTGCTCTGATTATGATTTTAGAACATAACCTCCAAGTAAGATTCAGATTATAAAACATTACCTCCAGATTTGGGAAAACGCTGTCCTGTTTGTTTCCAAATGCTCCTCCATACAGCGTGAAGTCCTCCACACTCATCTGGGGAGAAACACAAACACACACACACGTTCAACAATTAGACCCAAGAAATTACAAAGTGTGTGTGTGTGTGTGTGTGTGTGTGTGTGTGTGTGTGTGTGTGTGTGTGTGTGTGTACCTTATCCTGCAGGAACAGCACCACGTTCTTCGGGCCGGCCCTCAGAGCTCTCTGCAGGTAACCAGCGAGCTGCTGCGGCCCGACCACGTGACCGGCCGCTGGGGGAGACTGAGCGGGGAGGGAGACCCTGGAGAGGAGATTTAATGATTGTATATACTGTATCTAATATTCAGATCAGATATTACTGAGCGGGGAGGGAGACCCTGGAGAGGAGATTTAATGATTGTATATACTGTATCTAATTTTCAGATCAGATATTACTGAGCGGGGAGGGAGACCCTGGAGAGGAGATTTAAAGATATTCTATAGATAAATGATATTAGGAGAGCTGCTGGGAGAAGGCGATGTTAAAGAAGTTAAAGTGAGCCTCTCTAACATCTTCACATACTGCAGTAAGAGTGTGTGTAGTAACTGAACACACTTCCAGGATAATACGTCAGCTGCTGTTTGCGGCCACTAGATGGAGCCGTTGGCTTTAGAGTTAGCTCTGACAGCTGTCTGCTGTTTGTCCCATTCAGCAGAAATACAATGAAGAAATGAACAAACACAACAAATTATCTTTTTAGATACAGATGTTGACAAAGTTTTCCTTTGGGGACATTATGTAAAGTTGGTAAAAAAGGGAATAACCTCAACTATGTACTTGAGTAAATCCATTACTGCGCCTATAAAGTTTCTATTTTTGTATTTATTCTTTTTAAGGTAAATGATCATTTACATGTTGCTTTATTTCAACACCAGAATCTGAAATAATAAAGATTAATGTTCATGTTCTGAACTCACACACGCACTGTCATAAAACCTTCGTACGATACACTTTTTATATATACTTTTATAATATAAAATAATGTAATATATTATATATTATATAATGTAATATAATATTATATAATGTAATGTAATACAATTTAGCCTACAGATAGTCAGACGGTATAAAGCTGCTGTCAACTGATTTACATTACATTATCTCAGAGGATTACAGGAAATACTCACATTACAATATCTCAGAGGATTACAGGAGATACTTACGTTACATTATCTCAGAGGATTACAGGAAATACTCACGTTACATTATCTCAGAGGATTACAGGAAATACTCACGTTATGTTTCCTTAGTTTAATTATTTAAAGTCGCTTAAAGGAAGCACCGTTTAGTCTTCTTTCTGTGTGTGTACACAGACCTGGATAAAGGCCTTTATTATTATTATTATTATTATTATTATTATTATTATTATTATAATTATTATTATATATATATATATATATATATATATATATATATATATATATATATATATATATATATATGTAGACACATGTAGGCCTACATACTGTTTATATATGTCCATGAAGCATATATAATAATATATATCGTATGTTAAAAACATATAGGCTATCCATGTATATTCCAGCAGAGACTGACGAAGACTGGTATTCCCTGATAGATAGGGTTAGGGTTATATAAATATATCAATACATATAAATGTATAAATGACTCGCAGCATCCAGCGACTCTGACGGTTGGATGAAGGATAGAAGCAGAGCGTAATGAGATATAGCAAATGAAGAAATAACACTAATAATAATGACTAAATGTAACATGACTCACCCCTCACTGGTCCACAGGATCAGCGGAACCTGCTCATCGCAGTTTCCCGGGTTTAAGACGCCGAACCCGGCCAAAAAAAGAACCAAAAGCGCCGAGAAGCGGCTGAGTTGCAGCGTCCCTGTGGCCGCCATCTTTAATCCTCCGAGCAGTGACGTCATGGGACGAGAGGAAGAAGACGCCGCTGCTCTGCCTCGTTCTCACCATTGGTTCTCACCCTGATGCATCGCATACTAATACATATAGTAAACACATAATACAGAGTACTACATGTACAGTGCTCAGCATACGTGAATACACCCATGCTAAAGTTAACTAAAAAGAGGAATAAAAAAAATCATCTTTTGGAAATAGATCTTAATGCCTTAATTTAAAAAAATAAAATAAGGGAAAATCCAACATTTAAGAACACAAATTTTCTTTGTGAATGAATAATGTATCATGAATAAATAAATGTTCTGCCTTAAAATACAGAAAAATAATGTTTCAGGAATAAAATGTATAAACGTGGCTGTCAACAATGTTGGTTTTCTTTATTAATCTGTTCCATCAGCACTGAGTGTTACAGAGACAAATACACTTTTCAAAAGATGAAAACACATATATATATACATATATATATATATATATATATATATATATATATATATATATATATATATATATATATATATATATATATATATACACATACATACATACATACATACATACATATATATATATATTGATTGGCGTTTACATCCAGTAGGAAAGAGTGGCAATCACAGTAAGGCCATACATTTATAAAAATAGATCAGAGGGTTAGAAAATCTGAAACAAAATCACTTCTTTACATCTGCAGTCATAGGTTTTATAGATATAAAACATGTTTTATATCTGTGACTGCAGAGGAAGCATTCAAAGGAACGAAGGATCTGATGAAGAGTTCACAGGAAACAAAGTTTCTACAGAGCTGAGAAATTCAAGAGTGTTTAAGAAAGAGAGAGAGAGATGTTAGTATGACTCATTCATACGTAATAAAACCAAACATTATATTATCCTACCAATCATATACTCTGCATGCCTGTTTCTGAACATTGCTGTGAACTTTAACATGCTTTGATTCATTATTATTATGAATAACAGGAGCACACTGAGTACTAATCTTCAGTATTTAACCAGACAGGTTGATGGAACCAGACCAGAAAGTCCCTAAGACTCTGCAGATGTTCAGATCATATTCAAAAACAGGTTTTGTACAGTTTGGCAACTAAACCACTTTAGTTCCTTCAAATGTTCAAAACATTTCTTCTGCTTGTGTTTCCATCCTGTAACTCTCTGCTGTTAGGGGCGGAGTCTGCCGTCTCTGTCTGCGGCCTCTCTCTTCTCTCTCCTGCAGACGGATCACAGATCAGGCTAATGCTAATGCTAATGCTATCACTTCTTACTGCTGCTGCTTCACAATAAAAGCCTTCAGCTGGAGAATCTCAGGGAGGCTTTTACTGTGAAGCAGCCAGAGGAAACTCAACCATAACGAGGACAGCGATCATTCATCAACGTGTCTACAAAACAAAACAATAAAATATACAGAGTATGTCCTGTAAGAGTTATAAACATTACAGAGTGTCCTGTAAGAGTTACAAACATTACAGAGTGTCCTGTAAGAGTTATAAACATTACAGAGTATGTCCTGTAAGAGTTATAAACATTACAGAGTATGTCCTGTAAGAGTTATAAACATTACAGAGTATGTCCTGTAAGAGTTATAAACATTACAGAGTATGTCCTGTAAGAGTTATAAACATTACAGAGTATGTCCTGTAAGAGTTATAAACATTACAGAGTATGTCCTGTAAGAGTTATAAACATTACAGAGTATGTCCTGTAAGAGTTATAAACATTACAGAGTATGTCCTGTAAGAGTTATAAACATTACAGAGTATGTCCTGTAAGAGTTATAAACATTACAGAGTATGTCCTGTAAGAGTTATAAACATTACAGAGTATGTCCTGTAAGAGTTATAAACATTACAGAGTATGTCCTGTAAGAGTTATAAACGATACAGAGCGTGCCCTACAACGGGGAATCAGACAGCTCAAAGCATGATGGAAAACTGATTACTGAAAGATTTCTTTAATAAAACAACCTGAGTAAATTTGTGACAGTGTAAACAAACAGCTGGTTCTCTGCTGTTGTATTCCTGATGAAGTATTAAACTGTACTCGCTGTCCTCACCGGTAACCACGGTGACTGAAACCTTCAGGGTTATAATGGTAAGGTTAGAGAGAGATCATGGTTACGGTGAATTAACATGCAAACATTATTGCAGATCAGAGACTGCGGTCTGTCTGAGGTGTTCCTAACAGTGTGGGATCAATAAAGTCTGAGAATCTCCTTCATATCCAGATAAACTGGGATTGGAACTGACATTTCCCTAACCTGACTCATATCCAATCAGAAGAGTAATAGAATCAGGACCTTCAGGAAATCACTAGTGACACCCAGCCCTGCAGATGGCCACTCATATGAGTAATGATACTTCATGTCCAGACAAATCATTCAAGATCTTTGACAGCACGTTACCAAACCATCCATCTTTATTTTAATCTGTTTATCCTGTTCTGCTTTTAAACATTAACAGAGAACGTCCTGTTTTTCCACCGATGCAGCAGTTAGAAACCGTGATGACTCGGAGACTCAAGACCCGGGGTGGAGGAAGGTAGCTCCAGGGAGAACAGGAAGTGTGTGTGTGTGTGTGTGTGTGTGTGTGTGTGTGTGTGTGTGTGTGTGTGTGTGTAGATATTAACCTCAGTCAGGGTAAAGGATCATCGGTCTTATTTATATATATATATATATATATATATATATATTTATATATTATATACAGTGAGGCATGGCGGCTGGGAGTCAGGATCAGGATCTGGTCTGGATCAGGATCTGGTCTGTATCAGGATCTGGTCTGGATCAGGATCTGGTCTGGATCTGGCCGTGGAGTGCCTCGGCCTGGACTTTGAGGTTCCAGAACTCTCTCTGGATCAAATCAGTCAACGTCTTCCTCATCTCCATCTGACACCAACATTTAGAGAGAAATCACAGTTAGGAATGAACGTACACACCGCTCTGATGTGACGCATCTGTATATAGGCCTATATGTAAATATTAGTTAAACTAAACCTATTTTCATTTATACATTTGATTACAATATCACACAGCTCTGTTACACTTCTGCTAGTAGATTGTTGATCAGCTGTTTCTCCAAAGGGATATCAACAAGTTGGCTCTTTAGATCAGATCGTGGTCACCACTACGTATTCTTGTCTTTGTTTTTGGTAATTGTTGTGTTTGGTGGAGAACTGATTTCAAACTTCAGACACTGCACATTGTTGTGCAATTATTCCCTCCTAGTTAAAAATGATAAAAATCATCATAACGTACTTCACCAACTCACCGGAGACACCAACTATCTCAGCTATTTTATCCCGTGCCTCGTTTTATTTTTAACTGGTCCCTATACGCAAACAAAGACATATCATAAATGATAGGGGGCCCAGCAGCAGCGATGATGAGCCAGGGCTCCACACTAACTTTTTGCCTTGGTTGCACTGGTGCGCCTAACTTTTTTTATTTAGGTGCACCAGCACAAAATTTAGGTGCACCCAAATTTTTCCTCGCATGGCGATACACAATATATAGCTCTGTATTTTTTTACAAAGTGGGCTAAATGTTCAGTTTTAAGTCACTTTTCACAAGCTCTTTTATTAAAACAGATTGTGATTAAAATAAAATGCAAAGACAGGGTTTCCTTTACCAGTTTAAAAATATACAGCTGCAACACATGTAAATGAAAGTTATCTGAAATAAATACCTCCTTCATAAGCTTTCAACAACAATAACAGACTGATTAAAAGAGAAAGAGGACGCCCGGATAGCTCAGTTGGTAAATATAGAGGTTTGACTCCGACCTGCGGCCCTTTCCTACATGTCATCCCCCCCCCCTCTCTCCCCTTTCAAGCCTTCAGCTTTCCTATCAAAATAAAGGCCGAAATCTTCAGAAAGAAAAAAAAAAGGAAGGACCGAAAGACCGGGGGAATATGATGGACTGAAGCGTATGCTAGGGTTAGGGTTATGTCTGTATCGTCACTGCGCTGCTCCGTCTCACACACTATTACTCAACCAACTGAAGTTAGTTCCATTTACTAACTTCTAATGTGTTTTTCATCACATTAGGTGCACCGATGCGACCTAGGAAAAATCGTAGTCGCTCCCTTACAAAGTTTGGTCACATTTGCGACCAAATTGGTTGCACTCTCGAGCCCTGAGAGCTTTTCTCTGAACTAATGTTTTGGTAGGAACCAAAGTTTACATCGTATGTTTCTCTGGGATCAGCCAGCGCGAAGGACATCTATATTCTGATTGGTCGCTGAACCGCGTCCATAAAGTTGAGCAAACTTCAACTTTCTGATTGACGCTCTGGTCGCTCAACACGCCCAAAACGTGACGCCGACAGATTTGTGGCTCCTTGCAGCTGAGAGAACGACTTCCTGTAACGACATTCCCCCTGTAACGGTGTTCCCCCTCTCATTCCCCCTGCTCTGGTGTTCCCCCTGCTCTGGTGTTCCCCCTGCTCTGTTGTTCCCCCTCTCATTCCCCCTGCTCTGGTGTTTCCCCTCTCATTCCCCCCTGCCCCCCTGCTCTGGTGTTCCCCCTCATTCCCCCCCTGCTCTGTTGTTGTTGTTCCCCTCTCATTCCCCCTGCCCCCTCTCTGGTGTTTCCCCTCTCATTCCCCCTCTCTGGTGTTTCCCCTCTCATTCCCCCTGCTCTGGTGTTTCCCCCTGCCCCCTCTGGTGTTTTCCCCTCATTTTCCCCTGCTCTGGTGTTTCCCCTCTCATTCCCCCTGCTCTGCCTCTCTTCCCCCTGGTGTTTCCCCTCTCATTTCCCATTCCCCCTCATTCCCCCTGCTCTGGTGTTTCCCCTCTCATTTCCCCCTGCTCTGGTGTTTCCCCCTCTCATTCCCCCCTGCTCTGGTGTTTCCCCTCTCATTTCCCCTGCTCTGGTGTTTCCCCCTTCCCCTCTCTGGTGTTTCCCCTCTCATTTTCCCCTCTCATTCCCCCTGCTCTGGTGTTTCCCCCTCTGCTCATTCCCCCCTGCTCTGGTGTTTCCCCCTCTCATTCCCCCTGCTCTGGTGTTTCCCCCTCATTCCCCCTCTCCCCCTCTCATTTCCCCTGCTCTGGTGTTTCCCCTCTCATTTCCCCCTCTGGTGTTTCCCCTGCTCTGGTGTTTCCCCTCTCATTCCCCTTGCTCTGGTGTTTCCCCTGCTCTGGTGTTTCCCCTCTCATTCCCCCCTGCTCTGGTGTTTCCCCTCTCATTCCCCTGCTCTGGTGTTTCCCCTCTCATTCCCCCTCTGGTGTTTCCCCCTCTCATTCCCCCCTTCCCCCCTCTCTGGTTTCCCCCTCTCATTCCCCCTGCTCTGGTGTTTCCCCCTCTTATTCCCCCCTGCTCTGGTGTTTCCCCCTCTCTTGTGAGGTTTAGTCGTGTTAGTTTAAACAGAGATCAGTTCTTCTACGTTGATTACTAGTGGTGCACAGAGATCTAAACGTAGCGGTACCCTGGTTCATTATTTCTCTAACAGTTCAGCCCGATATTAAAGTGATGGTTCGGAGTAATTTCACCCTAGGGTCCTTTGCACCATGACCTCGAGCCAAACATCCCCCCAGAAGCTTTTTTCAGCTGGGTCGAACATTGGGAGAGTTAGCGTAGAGTAGCGTTATCAGCTGAATAGCTTAGCGCAGGGGCTAATGGATCCAGTGATGTATCTCGTAAATGACCCCACTAATAATGCCCGAAATGATACCAAACTTCTACACTAGTACATATAGGTTATGCATTCATAAAACAATGGATTGGAAAGTTTTTAAGTACACCAGAAGTTTATGTAAATAACACTTGCCTGCTGGCTTCTCGTCTCTGCTGCTGTTGCTACTGAGTGCTTAGGGCCGTCTACAAATTACCACACCGAAAAGAGATACAACAAAAATATTTATTAAATTAATGATTAAATAAGGTAATGTCTCCAAACTTACCTCAATTATAACTTGTCTCCTGCTAGTTATAATACAGCACTTAAAAAAAAAGGTTAAATTAATAAATATTTTTGTTCTATCTCTTTTCGGTGTTGTAATTTGTAGACGGCCCTAAGCACTCGTCTTATAGCAGCAGCAGAGACGAGAAGCCAGCAGGCAAGTGTTATTAACATAAACTTCTGGTGTACTTACAAACTTTCCAATCCATCGTTTTATGAGTGCGTAACCTATTTGTACTACTGTAGACGTTTGGTATCATTTCGGGCATTATTAGTGGGGTCATTTACGAGATACAAACCTGGGTCCATTAGCCCCTGCGCTAAGCTATTCAGCTGATAATGCTACTCTACGCTAACTCTCCCAATGTTCGACCCAGCTGAAAAAAGCTTCTGGGGGGGGTGTTTGGCTCGAGGTCATGGTGCAGAGGACCCTAGGGTGAAATTACGCCGAACCATCACTTTAACATTTTACAGTCTGCTGTGAACATGTGAACATGTGAACATGTTAACATATTACAGTCTGCTGTGAACATGTTAACATGTTACAGTCTGTCCTCACCTGGCTCTTGTTTTGGGCTCGGAGAGATTCAACGAGCTCGGTCACAGTGAACGGTTTTCCCACCAGGACGGTGATTCTCTGGAAGGAAACAAGAAACAGTCACTGACAGGAAACAGCTACAGTTACTGACAGGAAACAGGAAACAGCTACAGTCACTGACAGGAAATAGGAAACCAAGAGGAAGTAAATGCTTCCAGAGGGAAGAGTTCCTACCTTTCCAGCTCGAGGAACGTAAGGCTTCTCATTGGGCAGAACGTCCCCCAACCCTGAGACAGAAAAAGCATCAGCGATTAAATAATATATTAAATAATACACTACCGGTCAAAAGTTTGGGGTCACTTAGAAATTTCCATTCCAGACAGAATACCAGCAGAGATCAGTTGCATTGTTTTTTTTAATCAGGGCAGCAGTTTTCAGATTACATTATGTGCTTACATAATTGCAAAATGGTTCTCGACTGTTGTAGACAGAAGTGTCTGAAGAAATGCTTGAAATTCATGCTTTTTGGTCTAAACGTCATACCCAAATTAAAAGTGGTACAGCTCCCATATACTTTGACACTTAGGGGTGTGCCTGATATCATTGGAAAGGAAACATTCTCAAGTTGTGTCAGGGTGATTCTAGGCCTTACTGACACAGAGTTACAGAGGCTAGAATGGAGATTTTTTATTTCTGTCCAAGTTATAAATCTGTAAAATTATTAAAATACACTGCTGTAAACACATCTGACAGGTGACAGACAACACAGCATTAGCCACGTCTCAGCTTACTACAGAAAAAAATTCAGAAGCTAAAAGACTCAAAAATGGATTTTATATGAATTCTTTTCTACAAATATGTCTGTGCGTTTTTTTATTTCTATTTGAAAAGTGCAAATAAAAAAGCCAAAAAACTACAAAATACAACACTTCTCAAATACACAAACAAACCCACATCAATCACCTTTCCAATGATATCAGGCACACCCCTGAGTGTCAAAGTATATGGGAGCTGTACCACTTTTAATTTGGGTATGACGTTTAGACCAAAAAGCATGAATTTCAAGCATTTCTTCAGCCACTTCTGTCTACAACAGTCGAGAACCCTTTTGCAATTATGTAAGCACATAATGTAATCTGAAAACTGCTGCCCTGATTAAAGAGAACAATACAACTGATCTCAGCAGGTATTGTGTCTGGAATGGAAATTTCTAAGTGACCCCAAACTTTTGACCGGTAGTGTATATTAAATAAGAAATGAAATAATATATTAAATATTATATTAAATAATATATTAAATCTTATATTAAATAAAGAAATATTCTCTTTGATCTCTGGACACTAGTGTTGATACATGAAGTCATATTGTTTATGTATTCACCTGTTTTTAAGGATAAGGCCAACAATATTTATATATTGATATAAAAATAGAAATATTTGTTTCTTTGTTAACAAATCTCAACACTGTCTGACTTCCTGTCTGACTCCCTGTCTAGTTTCTGTTTGTTTTTTTCTCCCTGTGTGTACCAGCCTTTATTAACTATCTGTTGTGTGTCTCCCTGTGTGTACCAGCCTTTATTAACTATCTGTTGTGTGTCTCCATGTGTGTAGCAGACTGTATAAACTAAGTGATCAGTTATCTGTTGTGTGTCTCCCTGTGTGTACCAGCCTTTATTAACTATCTGTTGTGTATCTCCCTGTGTGTAACAGACTTTATTAACTATCTGTTGTGTGTCTCCATGTGTGTAGCAGACTGTATAAACTAAGTGATGAGTTATCTGTTGTGTGTCTCCCTGTGTGTAACAGACTTTATTAACTATCTGTTGTGTGTCTCCCTGTGTGTAGCAGACTGTATAAACTAAGTGATGAGTTATCTGTTGTGTGTCTCCCTGTGTGTAACAGACTTTATTAACTATCTGTTGTGTGTCTCCCTGTGTGTAGCAGACTGTATAAACTAAGTGATCAGTTATCTGTTGTGTGTCTCCCTGTGTGTAACAGACTTTATTAACTATCTGTTGTGTGTCTCCCTGTGTGTAGCAGACTGTATAAACTAAGTGATGAGTTATCTGTTGTGTGTCTCCCTGTGTGTAACAGACTTTATTAACTATCTGTTGTGTGTCTCCCTGTGTGTAGCAGACTGTATAAACTAAGTGATCAGTTATCTGTTGTGTGTCTCCCTGTGTGTAACAGACTTTATTAACTACGTGATGAAACAGCAGAAGATGGGAGATAAACTAATCTGAGCTTTGAGTTACTCACCCACATGCCAGAGCGGCAGGACGATGGGATCCAAGGAGCACTCTGCTAACAGCCGACCAATCCCTGAAACACAACCCAGAAATCCTCACAATCACCCTCACTTTCACACGGGCCAAACCACTCGCTTTCATCTCATAAAGCTCTGTGGAGGCAGGCTGATTCATAGTACTACATTTATCTGATTCATAGTACTACTTAGGCTGATTCATAGTAAAACATCTACAATCTACAATGTAAATAGTCATGAAAATAAACAAACACATTGAATGAGAAGATGTGTCCAAACTTTTGGCCTGTACTGTAGGTAGAGTTATAGTAATAGATTTATAGTAATATGTAGGTAGATTTATAGTAATATGTAGGTAGATTTATAGTAATATGTAGGTAGATTTATAATAATATGTAGGTAGATTTATAGTAATATGTAGGTAGATTTATAGCAATACATAGGTAGATTTATAGTAATATGTAGGTAGATTTATAATAATATGTAGGTAGATTTATAGTAATATGTAGGTAGATTTATAGCAATACATAGGTAGATTTATAGTAATATGTAGGTAGATTTATAGTAATATGTAGGTAGATTTATAGCAATACATAGGTAGATTTATAGTAATATGTAGGTAGATTTATAGCAATACATAGGTAGATTTATAGTAATATGTAGGTAGATTTATAGCAATACATAGGTAGATTTATAGTAATATGTAGGTAGATTTATAGTAATACATAGGTAGATTTATAGTAATATGTAGGTAGATTTATAATAATATGTAGGTAGATTTATAGTAATATGTAGGTAGATTTATAGTAATACATAGGTAGATTTATAGTAATATGTAGGTAGATTTATAGTAATATGTAGGTAGATTTATAGCAATACATAGGTAGATTTATAGTAATATGTAGGTAGATTTATAGTAATATGTAAGTAGATTTATAGTAATATGTAGGTAGATTTATAGTAATATGTAAGTAGATTTATAGTAATACATAGGTAGATTTATAGTAATATGTAGGTAGATTTACAGTAATATGTAGGTAGATTTATAATAATATGTCGGTAGATTTATAGTAATATGTAGGTAGATTTATATGTAGGTAGATTTATAGTAATACATAGGTAGATTTATAGTAATACATAGGTAGATTTATGGTAATATGTAGGTAGATTTATAATAATATGTAGGTAGATTTATAGTATTACATAGGTAGATTTATAGTAATACATAGGTAGATTTATGGTAATATGTAGGTAGATTTATAATAATATGTAGGTAGATTTATAGTAATATGTAGGTAGATTTATAATAATATGTAGGTAGATTTATAGTAATACATAGGTAGATTTATAGTAACACATTTATAGTAATATGTAGGTAGATTTATAGTAATATGTAGGTAGATTTATAATAATATGTAGGTACATATAATAATATGTAGGTAGATTTATAGTAATACATTTATAGTAATATGTAGGTAGATTTATAGTAATACATACAGTACAGGCCAAAAGTTTGGACACACCTTCTCATTCAATGTGTTTCCTTTTTATTTTCATGACTATTTACATTGTAGATTCTCACTGAAGGCATCAAAACTATGAATGAACACATATGGAATTATGTACTTAACAAAAAAGTGTGAAATAACTGAAAACATGTCTTATATTTTAGATTCTTCAAAGTTGCAACCCTTTGCTTTTTTATTAAAGGGGTGATAGAATGCAAAACCGATTTTACCCTGTCATAGTTGAATAACGATAGTTCAGTGGGTAAATAGGACATACATATGAGCTCAAAATCCCATTGACACCCCTTTACTATGAAAATCTCATATTTTGAAACTGCCGCTGAAAACGGGCGAATATCAACAAAGCTAGTTGCTTACGTAAGCATCTCAAAATCCGGAACCTTTGTCACAGCCGTGGGTGTATTAAGAGAACAGTCACGCCCCAACATTTACATAGGCTACACAACTGACCTGAGATCAGGTAGTCTTCTGAATCTAGGTCATGCAGATCTCTGCTATTCCATTACAAAATTCACTTCTGAAACTTTTTTACGCGAGAAATCAACTATGTAAAGCCCAAATGTGGGCTGTTTTACAAAAATGTATGTCTAATTTCAAATTGTGTCCGACTGTGTCGGACTTCAGCGGCCAGTGCTGCCTGGGTTACTGCCTCGCCGCCTGGCCTGCCTTCCTTCACACACCCCGGCCTGCTGTGAGCTCGATTGAGCTCCGTTACGGCTGGGAGCCCACGGCACTTCATACCCGCAAAGTCACCGGTTTTTGGCTAGTTGACTACTAAACGCCGGTGCTCTGACAGAGCTCCAGGGCCTGCAGTTCCCCTCTTCCTAATGCCAGGTGTGTGTGAGTGAGAGCGCGGTCAGAGAGCTTGTTACGCCAGCAATCTCTTACCACACGTTCCAGTTAATCTTATAATGTATGTAATTATAATGTGTTATTTAAACAAACGATCGGTGAAATACACGCCTCTTGTCCACGAGTCTCATTGATAGAGCCTGCGGCTGGATGTGATAGATCCTGCAGCTGGATGGAGCTAGCTAGCTCCTCTTAGAATTCCTCTGGAATTCACAAAAATCCATTAACTTGAAATCGGACACCGTTGTTAGCTTTATCAGACATTTAGTTAGATGTTGTATAAGTGGCGTGACGAAATTCAAACTGTAAATATACTCGGAATTACGCTGAAAATGAAGCTAACTATCCGTGATTTGTAGCTACACACAGCTAGGATTGAAGGGACAGTCGCAGCTAACGAAACCCTTATTCAAATTGTAAATATACTCGAATTACGACCAAAAATGAAGCTAACTATCCGTGATTTGTAGCTACACATAGATAGGATTGAAGTGACAGTCGCAGCTAACGAAACCCTTACAGTTCACAAATATTCATTAACTTGAAATCGGACACCGTTGTTAGCTTTATAAGACATTTAGTTAGATGTTGTATAGCTAAGTGGCGTGACATTGTGTGTAACATGTGGTAAGAGATTGCTGGTGTAACAAGCTCGCTGACCGCGCTCTCACTCTCACACAACGGGCCATTTAGCTAGCAGGAAGAGGGGAGTTACAGGCCCTGGAGCTCTGTCAGGGCTGTACTGTAGAGTTATAGTAATACATTTATAGTAATATGTAGGTAATTTATAGTAATATGTAGGTATACGCTTGGTTTTATTGTGTGCATGTCTGCATTGTTCTAAAAAATCTCTTTAAGAGAATAGCAGAGCTGGTGTGTGTGTGTGTGTGTGTGTGTGTGTGTGTGTGTCTGTGTGTGTGTGTGTGTGTGTGTGGTAGAGAGAGTGAGAGAGTGATGGTGATTATCTTCAGAGTGAGAGTCATAGTGAGAGAAACAAAGAGTCTCCTCCTGTTCTTTCTGACCAGGAGAAGTTAACTCTCTCCTTGATCTCATGGTGTTGATGGAGAAGGAGAACCAGGAAATGAGGCGGGGGGGGCACGGACCGAGCGGACCAATCACAGTTGCTGCGGTCTGCGTTGCTGTGATGTGTAGTTATATTTCTGGGGAGGTGCGCGTCAGGCTACGGCGATGGGTCCGTATTCATGCGTAGCTACATACGTATGTACCATAAATCAGGCTTTACACCGTACCAACACTCAGCAACATGCTCTGTACTCACCCCACTTTAACCGAATACATTCCTGGGTCATGTTGACTTTTCCTGAAGGAGGAAGGAGAGAAGGAGTTAATTTACACAACACTAAAACTAAATCTAAAGCTACAGAAACAGAAGAGTGAAATGTGAGGAGTTAAAAACCTTCTGGAAAAATATGCACCCATTCTCCTCCGTTCAGTTTCTCCAAAATAAAATCCATCCCCTTCTGGTAAACGCCGTCTCCTACAGAAAACAGACCATGATGTGTCGTCGAGTCAACAGATGGAAGATAAGGCTTCTGACGCTGACATGAACTCACCTCTGCAGACGGGAACACACTTCCCTCGGCTGAAGAATCTCGAGTGCAGCTCTTTGGTGAAGCAGATGTCAGAAGCTGCTGGAGTCCTGCACGGTTACAGGTTAATAATAACAGAAAAATCATCTTTAAATCAAAGTAAACAAGGTGCGGAGATTTCAAACTCACCAGCGCATCTTGTTGAAGGTCCACAGCTGTCGGAGCTTCAGTACACCTGTCCAATCACACATCGGTATTATTACTGTTATTAATATTTGTAAAGGACCACTTTGGAGTTTTAATGTATACTGCTGATTTAATTAAAGAAGTATGGGTCGGGTTATTGGTAAAATATTTGTATGTGCTTTAATGTTATTTGTATGTGACTGACCAGAAATTCTGTGCACGTTGAAATGTGTCCCTTTGGTGGCACCGTAGTTTGGCAGAAGGGAAGATGAGCTGTGAAAGGTAGCTGGTGGGTGTGAATGGTACAGCGGTGTCTGGGCCTGCAGGATTTTCTCTGAGATTTTGTGTTTTCATTTATGAACTTTAAGAACTTGGAGTTTCATGACGGAGGAAAGAACGGTCGAATGTTGTTTTGCATTCCTTGGTGAGCTCAGCGAGGTACAATGTGTTTTCATTCATAGTAATTCAGAAATTGTTTGCATGTACAGTATGTACGGTCTATTTTGCTGTGTAATTAATGGTTGTCATCCTAAATGTTTGTTCACGTAATGAAGTTTTCTCCGTGAAAACACGTGTGTGAAATGTTTGTTGTTTCTCAGTTTTCACGCTGCTAAGGTGACGATGGATTAAACAAATGTTGAACGTCATGCTGGTCTGGCAGACTAAATAAAAGACTCCTTACCCATTGGTCGAGACTCTCTCTTTTGGATCCAAGGGCTGCTAGAGTATTATTATTAACATTGTTCCCTGTTTGCTGGTGTGTGGGTGCAGGAGGTCCAGCTGGTTCTTACCCCAGATGTGCGGGTCATCCATACAGGACTGGTGGTTGGACAGCGTGAGGAGAGGCGTGTCGGCGGGCCGCTGGTCCACCAGATCCAACAGAACCTCGTGGTTATGGACCGTCAGACAGTTCATGTACTCTGGACACGGAGAGATCACAGTCCTTACATCGCTAACTAAAGTACCAATACACACTGTAAATACTCCACTACAAGTTACTACTTTACTGTTTTGCACTCCGTTTGTCTGCACACACTGCTAAGAAACAGCTGGATGTAACCAGATAAATATCTCTGAGTATATAAATATATATACTGAGTATATTAATGGACTTACTGGTCCAGAAGTACGAGTAGGAGCCGACCATGCCCATGATCAGAGAGCTGGAGATCCTCCACGCCAGAGCAGGGCATTGTGGGAATGGCCATCGCACCTCGAGGGGCATCGCAGCACTCCGCACACACACATCAACCTGGAACTACACAACACACACAAATCAACCTGGAACTAAACAACACACACACACACACACACACACACACACACACACTAACTTTATTACTCTGTAGAATCATGTATATGATGTTAAGGTATTATAACACACACACACACACACACACACACACACACACACACACACACACACTAACTTCATTACTCTGCAGAATCATGTATATGATGTATAACACATGTTCTCTCCCAACAGGAACATTTAGTCAATCATAGAACAATATCATAAAAACACTAACATCAGATGGAATTACAGAAAGTGGATTATTTGATATGTGTCAGTCAGGTCTGCCCTTATACAGTAATAACAGACATTAGTAACTTGTATTGATCATAGATTGTGTTTTACAGTTTCTCTTGAAGCCTCACTACATTATTGTTTTGTTGGGTTTAGTAAAAAGATTTTAAAGATAATTGTTTGGCCTTTTCCACCTTTATTTGACAGGACAGCTAGTTGAGAAAGGGGAGAAAGAGAGAGAGAGAGGGGGGAAGACATGCAGGAAATTGTCACAAGTCGGATTTGAACCCTGGACCTCTGCGTTGAGGCATAAACCTCCAAGTACTGTATATGTGCGCCTGCTCTACCCACTGAACCAATCCGGCCACCATTTTGTTTCTTTTGCTGCAGAGATTCAATACAAAAAATGATTGACCCATCTCAGAGTAGCTTTATAGAATGTACGGTTTATGAAAAAAGGAGACAGAGACAGAATTGTCCTGGTACTCCTCTTCCTCTTCCTCTTCCTCGTGAAGGCATTGTTCTTATTTTCTGTGTTCATCTACAGTTATATTGTTCAAATAGGTCCTCTTTTACTGGACTACCATATGATCATGGGATTGGAAGAACCTCAACACCTAAGTGTGTTTCCTAGAAGGGAATCAGCTGGGATTGATCTATTTGCATAACTTCAATCAGCTGTTTCTCAATAAATGCATGTATAAAATGCAGGGGATATATTTGTGTTTCAATTTACAATATGATCAGCTGTTCACTTTCACTTTATCCTATAAGTTAGGTTTAGAGCATGGTCTTATCTGTTCTGACATACAGTGTGAAAGCATTTGTAAATTATTATAATTTAGGGTCTTGGTTTTGTGCTTGTGTGTAAAAGAAGTTCAAGCATTTGAAATGTGTGTTAACTGTATGCATTTTGTGTCAAAGCAACAATACATGTGTTAATTGTATAGCCTACACAGACGGATGTTGTGCTAACTGTGTTAAGAGTTTAGGAAAGTTGTTAAAAGTATTGAAAAAAGTGTCATAGCGATCGTGAAAAACTGTAATGACTTTAATGTTGCAGCTGTAAAGGTGGAGTTTATTTAATAACTTAATCTGTAATAAATCATGTATCAGCTGATTATATTTAGTTTCCCTCTGAGATGTAGGCTACTGCAGTATAACGTAGCAGAACTTGAAATACTCCCGTAAAGTACCTCAGAATGTACTTAGGGACAGTACTCGTTCCACCTCACTCTTTCCCCCCCCCTTACCAAACTGTGTGCAGTTTTCTGCTTGTTTTCAGGATTCAGAGTTGAATATTACCTCTGAGACGGAGGACAGTAGAAAGCCTCTGAAATGCTCTAGTCAAGTCCAAGTACCTCCGAATGAGTAACGTCAAGCAGTAGTTAGAGTAAATGTAACGTTAGGTTACGGTGACTTATCTAACAGCTGACGTCAGCTGCTACATTTAGACACATGAAACACAACATATTAACCGTTATATAAGATATAATATACAACACATATAGCATATCATAACTGTGTGCCATACAACATGTAACATGTAACATATATATATTATTAATAACCGGCGGAATCAAAGGTTAGCATAAATGTTAGCTGTCTGACACTAATATCGATGGGAAGGGTTATAATATAAAATCGATCTTTAACGGCTGATAAACGGCCGTTTCCGGTCCTAAATATCAACATAATGTCGCGTGTTGCTCTGTGAAACCTTGTGAAATATATGTAAAGACTTTATGAAGTTATAAACACAGAAAACAGCCCGAACATGTAGCTAACCTTTCTGCTGCTGACAGGCGGCTCAGCGACCCGGAACTGAAAGGCGCGCACAGGATTGTGGGTAGTGTAGTTTATTGGGGGGAAGCTTGTTTGTTGTTATTGACTCGCTGCTTTCAGTGACTGGTGATTTTGAATGATTTAATTATTAAGGTAAAGTAATAAAACATCTTAATTAGAAAAAAGAAACATGTTTTCTCGTATTTAAACACAGAAAGTAAGAAATAGGATCCAAGTAGCATTAAAACATGGATTTCATTTAAAAACTTCACACATTAAAACATCAATAAGTAGGTGGAGCGACTTCACTGAACAATGTTAGAAATAAACTATTAATCCACACTGGAGACACCAGAATAACACGAATTTCACATTAAACAGATATAGACCAAATATACTAAAAGTATTATAAGAAATAATAATAATAATAATATGTTCACTATAAACACCGTTAGTATAAACAGGTAACATAAATATACAGATGAGTAAGGTGTGAATTAAAAGGGCTTAATGCCCAGTAGGACTAATACATAAATAAATATGTTATGTAGTGATCAATGTAATGTATCCCTGGTGTTATCAGATTACAGTTGTGTTCTACAGACTGTGGGTTAGTTAACCGTAACTCTGCTTACACACGCTTTCAGAACTGTCTCTCCGTTTATAAAACACACAATTCACAAAACTACACAAACAAAATGCAAAATACCATAAACACATATCAAAATGAAGCTTTTGCATCAAATGGCAAACACTTTTTTCATATTAGTACATTTTTGAAAATACCATAAAAACACACACACACACACACACACATAAACATATCATTCTAAAAATGATTACTTTTGGTCAACATGTTTGTGGATCTGTTTTCTTGAATGCTCCTGTATATATGTATGTATGTATGTATGTGTGTGTATATATATACAGTGTGCTGGTGTTATAACAGTAATGTTTTAACACTAGTGTTCACTGTGTACTGTTCAACCCTCTCAGCAGATTACTTTCTCTCTAGAACATGAAAGACAAAGGAGCTTTAGATTTAGAACAGTGTGTTCATGGTATATCCACAAATGTACTAATATGAAAAAAAGAAAATTCTTAATTTTGAGACGTGTTAATGGCATTTTTAATGCAGTGTTTCCTTTTACTGTAAAGGAGATATGAGGCATTTAGCATTTTTTTGTGCAATTTTGAAAAATAGTTCTGAAAACAGTTGTAAAAAACTGTAATGTACACTTTTTACAGACTGTTCCAACTGTCTTTTCTGTGTTTGCATATAATAAAGTTTTACTGCCTGTTTCTACAGTCAGACAACATGTTTTATTGCTGCTGGTACTTTGTGCTGATTAACGGTGGCTGGATCTAATGTGCCTGTGTGTATTTCCTGCTGACCATCTGCTCCACCATCCAGTCCAGCAGGAGGCAGGAATCCTCCATAGATGTATGATAACACCTTGTAATCCAGGGGTTTCTCTCCGTTCGTGTGTTAGGGTTAGGTGCCTGTATTTGGGATAGGGGTTTATGGGTCCTCCCTCAAGAAAATGTGACTTGAAATTTTTGCAAATTTTTAAGGACAATTATCTCCATATTTATGTCTAAAATGTTGGAAAAGCTCGAGCGGATAATAAATAAATAACTCTAATGAAGCTTGAAGACAAAATATGCTGAGAAGTCAAACTACAATCCTTAGGTCTGAAGAAAGCCTTTTAGTTTCTGATCCTTACATTGATTTTACATTCCTTCAGCTCAGCTGCTTCGTCTAAAAGACTTACAAACATTAGTGTCATATCTTATAACACATCCATCAATATAAAAGCTGAAGCTGCAGGAGTTATATTTCATCAGATCTAATGCTTTCATTTCCTGCAGATCTTCTGCTGGTGGACTGACCGGTCCAGCAGGTGGCAGGGACGTTTCTTTGCTGTGCAGACCAGAGTATATATCTTAGATATATTTATATATTTATACCTTGTAGGATCTTAGATATATTTATATTTATACCTTGTATAATCTTCTATATTTTAATATATATCTTGTAGGATCTTATATATATTTATATTTAAGGAGTCTGATTCAACAGTTGAATTGTCTCAGTGTCTGAAAATATATTTAGGAAACAAAGGATCATTGCATTGAGCTATATGGACGCTTGTCATCTATAATTATTTTAACTTTATGTTAAATGACACCAGAAGAGCCTCAAATTTCACCAATACATAAATATATACATATATTTATATAACCCTGAGCATGTGTTTTATTCTGCTTTAATGGTTCAAACTTATCACCCAGACAACAAGATTTAAATGTTAATACTCAAACTTTTATTGAAAAGGTTACCCTAACTCTAATGAGAAAGTTTATAAACCCCTCCGGACATATATATATATATATATAAAAGTTTGGACACACCTTCTCATTCAATGCATTTCCTTTATTTTCATGACTATTTACATTGTAGATTCTCACTGAAGGCATCAAATCTATGAATGAACACATATGGAATTATGTACTTAACAAAAAAAGTGTGAAATAACTGAAAACATGTCTTATATTTTAGATTCCTCAAAGTAGCCACCCTTTGCTCTGATTACTGCTCTGCACACTCTTGGCATTCTCTTGATGAGCTTCAAGAGGTAGTCACCTGAAATGGTTTTCCAACAGTCTTGAAGGAGTTCCCAGAGATGTTAGCACTTGTTGGCCCTTTTGCCTTCACTCTGCGGTCCAGCTCACCCTAAACCATCTCAATTGGGTTCAGTTCCGGTGACTGTGGAGGCCAGGTCATCTTGTGCAGCACTCCATCACTCTCCTTCTTGGTCAAATAGCCCTTACACAGCCTGGAGGTGTGTTTGGGGTCATTGTCCTGTTGAAAAATAAATGATGGTCCAACTAAACGCAAACCGGATGGGATGGCATGTCGCTGCAGGATGCTGTGGTAGCCATGCTGGTTCAGTATGCCTTCAATTTTGAATAAATTCCCAACAGTGTCACCAGCAAAGCCCCCCCACACCATCACACCTCCTCCTCCATGCTTCACGGTGGGAACCAGGCATGAAAGCCCCCCCACACCATCACACTTCCTCCTCCATGCTTCACGGTGGGAACCAGGCATGTAGAATCCATCCGTTCACCTTTTCTGCATCGCACAAAGACACGGAGGTCAGAACCAAAGATCTCAAATTTGGACTCATCAGACCAAAGCACAGATTTCCACTGGTCTAATGTCCATTCCTTGTGTTTCTTGGCACAAACAAATCTCTTGTGCTTGTTGCCTCTCCTTAGCAGTGGTTTCCTAGCAACTACTTGACCATGAAGGCCTGATTCACGCAGTCTCCTCTTAATAGTTGCTCTAGAGATGTGTCTGCTGCTAGAACATTCATCTGGTCTCTAATGTGAGCAGCTGTTAACTTGTGATTTCTGAGGCTGGTGACTCAGATGAACTTATCCTCAGCAGCAGAGGTGACTCTTGGTCTTCCTTTCCTGGGGCGGTCCTCATGTGAGCCAGTTTCTTTGTAGCACTTGATGGTTTTTGCCACTTCACTTGGGGACACATTCAAAGTTTTTGCAATTTTCCGGACTGACTGACCTTCATTTGTTAAAGTAATGATGGCCACTTGTTTCTCTTTACTTAGCTGATTGGTTCTTGCCATTAAATGAATTCTAACAGTTGTCCAATAGGGCTGTCGGCTGTGTATCAACCTGACTTCTGCACAACACAACTGATGGTCCCAACCCCATTAATAAGGGAAAAAATTCTACAAATTAACCCTGACAAGGCTAAACTTTTTTGTTAAGTACATAATTCCATATGTGTTCATTCATAGTTTTGATACCTTCAGTGAGAATCTACAATGTAAATAGTAATGAAAATAAAGAAAACGCATTGAAAGAGAAAGTGTGTCCAAACTTTTGGCCTGTACTAATATCTATATATATATGTATATACGGAGATTAAAAACATTCATTAGAAGACATTTCACAAACATCACAAACAGTTTGTAAACTCTTAAAAAGTGAGAAAAGGCTCAGATCTCAGATTCATACATTCAAAAGTCTCTCAGAAAGAGAGAAAATCTTTGGTACAAATGTCGAAAATCTAAAAACTTCATTTGTCAAATTAAAAGTAAAACGTCAGAAAACATTTCATTGAGTCTTTGAGTTTCAGTTTAGTTTCACCAGCCGGGCGCCAGTGCGTTGAGCCCCTTCAACGCCACCTCGAAGCCCAGGAAACAGGCCTGCAGGAAACAGGAAGTGGTTCAGAGATAAAAACAGGAATAAAGAAAGATGACATTGACGGGTTAGAAGTTATGAGGAAGAACAGGAGCAGAAGTATCAGAAGTATCAGAGTAAAGACAGAAGTATCTTAGATAATGTAAGGGTCTCCAAGGCTTCTGTAAGAGGTGACTGTTACACTAAATTTAGGAAGACTACATTTGGTCAATCAGCTTTTTCATCTACAGCAGTAGAAAAGTGGAACTTAATTCGACTTCACATTAGAGATTGTGCAAGTCTCAGCAGTTTTAAAATGTCCTTAAATACTTGGCTGAAGGCGAATCAACTATGTGATCATTGATCTTTTTATAACATGGAATGTATATTTGTATTTTGGTTTATATGTGAGTATTGCTTCTCACATGTTGTTTGTTGTTACGTTTTTATCTGTTTTGATAGTATTGTCTATATTGTCCTTTTATCTCCCTTGCCCAGGGACCACAGATGTAAATTAGCTAACTCTGGTACAGGACCTGAACTGTGCATGGTCCCTGACTAATAAACTAATAAAAGACAAAATACAGAGTAAAGACAGAAGTATCAGAGTAAAGACAGAAGTATCAGAGTAAAGAGTAAAGACAGAAGTATCAGAGTAAAGAAAGAAGTATCAGAGTAAAGAGTAAAGACAGAAGTATCAGAGTAAAGACAGAAGTATCAGAGTAAAGAGAAAAGACAGAAGTATCAGAGTAAAGACAGAAGTATCAGAGTAAAGAGTAAAGACAGAAGTATCAGAGTAAAGACAGAAGTATCAGAGTAAAGAGTAAAGACAGAAGTATCAGAGTAAAAGCAAGGCAAGGCAGCTTTATTTATATAGCACATTTCAGCAACAGGGCAATTCAAAGTGCTTTACATAAAACATTAAAGAGCAATTAGAAGACAATTAAAAACAATTTAAAAACAATAATAAACAAATTAAAAACATTAAAAGACAAGAATAAAATTGATAGTGCAGTATAAGAATAAAAGTTACAGTGCAGTATAAGAAATTAAAGTTAATAAAATAGATTATTTAAAGAAAAGCAACATCAAAAAGATAGGTCTTTAGTTTAGATTTAAAAGAACTGAGTTGCAGCGGACCTACAGGTTTCTGGGAGTTTGTTCCAGATATGTGGAGCATAAAAACTGAACGCTGCTTCCCCCTGTTTAGTTCTGACTCTGGGGACAACAAGTAGACCTGTCCCAGACCACCTGAGAGGTCTGGTTGGGTCATAATGTAGTAGCAGATCAGAAATGTATTTTGGCCCTAAACCGTTTAGTGATTTATAAACCAGTAAAGGTATTTTGAAATCAATTCTTTGAGGCACTGGAAGCCAGTGTAGAGACTTCAGTACTGGAGTGATGTGATCCACTTTCTTGGTTTTAGTGAGGACTCGAGCAGCAGCGTTTTGAATCAGCTGCAGCTGTCTGATTGATTTTTTAGGGAGACCTGTAAAGACACCGTTACAGTAGTCAAGTCTACTGAAGATAAAAGCATGGACAAGTTTTTCCAGATCCTGCTGAGACATAAGGCCTTTAACCCTTGATATATTTTTAAGGTGATAATAGGCTGATTTTTTAATTATATTAATGTGGCTTTTAAAATTCAACTCTGAGTCCATGACTACACCAAGATTTCTGGCTTTGTCTGTTGTTTTTAACATTGTCGTTTGAAGCTGAGCGCTGACTTTCAATCGTTCTTCTTTTGCTCCAAAAACAACCACCTCCGTTTTTTCTTCATTTAATTTAAGTTCTGGCACATCCAATCATTAATCTGTTGAATGCACGTATTTAATTGTTGTATTGGGCTATAGTTCCCTGGCGATAAGGTTATGTAAATTTGTGTGTCATCCGCATAACTATGGTAACTTATTTTGTTGTTTTCCATAATCTGAGCCAGTGGAAGCATGTAGATGTTGAACAGAAGAGGCCCCAGAACTGAGCCTTGGGGAACTCCGCACGTCATATTTGTATGTTCAGATGTATAATTACCTATAGACACAAAGTAGTTCCTATTCTTTAAATAGGCTTCAAACCACTTTAGTACTGAGCCAGAAAGACCAACCCAGTTTTCCAATCGGTCAAGCAATATGTCATGGTCTACCGTATCAAATGCAGCACTGAGATCAAGTAATACTAAGACTGAAATTTTGCCACTATCTGTGTTTAAGTGGATGTCATTAAAGACTTTAACAAGAGGCGTCTCGGTGCTGTGGTGTGGTCAAAAACCTGACTGGAAGGCATCAAAACTGTTGTTTAGCGATAAGAAAAAGTTGAGTTGTTGAAAAAACACTTTTTCTATGATTTTACTTAAAAATGGAAGGTTTGATATTGGCCTATAGTTGCTCATTAGTGTCGTGTCTAGATTGTTCTTTTTTAGGAGTGGCTTGATGACTGCCGTTTTCAGGGCCTGTGGGAAGATACCTGAGAGCAGAGATGTGTTTACAATCTGTAGAAGATCAGAAGCCAAACAATTCGAAACATTTTTGAAAACACCCGTTGGTAGAATATCAAGGCAACAGGAGGAGGTTTTCAGATGTTGTATAATGTCCTCCAGGTTTTTAAGGTTGATTGTATGAAATTGTGTCATGTTGGAATTTGTTTTGCGTGCACACTGTGACAACACATATCCTGTACTTGATATGGAAGCACTGACTGTTTGTCTAATTTTCAGAATTTTGTCTGTGAAGAAGGAGGCAAAGTCATTGCAAGCCTTGGTAGACAACAGTTCAGATGCTATTGGTACTGGAGGGTTGGTTAATCTATCAACAGTAGCAAACAAAGCACGTGAATTATTATTGTTTCTGGCGATAATGTCAGAGCAAAAGGACCGCCTTGCATTTCTTAGTTCCAGATTATAAATGCGAAGTCTCTCTTTATAAGTGTTATAATGGACCTGGAGATTAGATTTTCGCCAACTGCGTTCCAGCTTTTTGACACTCTCTTTTTCTGTTCTCACAACTATAAAATTTCTCCATGGAGATCTTTCCTTACCAGAGACAGCTTTGACCTTAGTGGGAGCAATAGCATCAATAACATTCGTAATTTTACAGTTGAAATTATCTACAAGCTCAGTCACTGAGGCCCCAGTGAGGGTGGGTGTAGAGGAGAAAAGCTGAATGAATGATTCACTGGTGTTTTCAGTGATATACTGTTTTCTAATTAACTTTGTTTGAACACTTTTGGGCAGAGAGCTAGTGCCGTTAAAGAAAACACAGGAATGATCAGAGAGAGCAACATCAGTCACCACAACCTTGGAAATGTTTAGACCCTTGGAGATAATCAAGTCCAGTGTGTGCCCCTTATTGTGCGTGGGCTTTGTAACATGCTGAGTCAGTCCATAGCTCTCAAAAACACAACACAGTTCTTTGGTCCCTTGGTCCTGGGGGTTGTCAACATGAATGTTAAATAAATCACCAGCAATAATTACACGGTCAAAGTTAATACAGATTATAGACAACAGTTCATTAAAATCGTCAAAGAAGTTTGCACAGTATTTAGGTGGCCTGTAGATATTTAGAAGTAGAGCTTGAGGGGAGGATCTTAGCTGAAGAGCCACATATTCAAAAGAAGCAAAATTTCCATAAGATAATTGCGTACATCGGAATGAGTCATTAAACAAAATGGCGACTCCACCTCCTTTCTTATTCACTCTATTCTCACTCATAAAACTGAAGTTAGGGGGGGCTGACTCAATGAGAACAGCAGCACTGTTATTATGGTCCAACCAGGTTTCAGTTAAAAACATAAAATCAAGATTGTGCTTAATAATAAAATCATTGATTAAAAATGATTTTCCTGCCAAAGACCTAACGTTTAGTAGTGCTAGTGTTAGTGTGTTTTCATTTTTTGGGACAGACTGTGGCTGACGAGGAATGGATGCTAAATTTGCAAAGTTTGCAGTTACGTGCTTATTCACCATTCTTTTTCTATTACCTATCACAACATAAATTGTGGAAGAATCTAATAAGCAGGGCCCAGGCTTGTCTTGGAAAAAGTCATGAGTGCTACTAGGCATGCAGCCTGGACCCGACCCATATCAGTTAATGCTTGCTGCATTTTGCACACAAGCATCCTTATCAGTTTGGGGAGAAGGAGTTAACTGCCGTCCTTGAGGGGGCAGAGGTGCCTGGCGTTTTACGATGGGAGAAGGAAGGGGGGCATACTTGGTTCCAGCATTTACCAGCTGCTTCATCTGGTCAGTGAACTCCAACATGGGGATGGGGGAAAGAGGGGAGAGCGACGTATCCTTAAAGAGGTCCTCAAAGCTTTCGTGGTTGTCAAAGGGGTTTGAGGAGTGTTGTACGGGTGAGATGGAGGGTTGAGATTTCTCATCTCCGCTCTTTGGTCTCCCATGGTCAAATCTTTGCTCAGGTGGGGGCTGTAGTGGATCACTGCCGCACTTTGTTGTGTCTTCCTCTTGTTTTGGTTCATCTTGTCTCGTGTCCTTGCCAAAGGGAGCAGATGTGTGGCGCAGAAAGTAAAGTAGGCTAGAGGTGAACAGCTTTACTCCTGGCTTGTTAAGGAATAGTCCATCTGCTTTAAAAAGATGTCTGCAGCCCCAGAAAATGTTAAAATTGTCAATGAACTGCAGAGAATGGTTGGTACATGCATTTGAAAGCCATCTGTTTAGTGCCAACAGTCTGCTGAATCTCTCAGCTCCTCCTCTGACTGGCGGTATAGGGCCACTGATAAACACCTTTGCGTTTAGGGAGCTAACTGCATTCAGCAGATTCATAAAGTCATGATTCAGCACTTCAGACTTTTGCTTTACAACATCATTTGACCCTATATGCAGTATAATGTTCTTCACAGTTGGGTGTGCTGCTATGATATCCTGGATTCTTTGGGTCAAGTCAGACACCATGTCTTTGGGAAAACAGAGTATTTCGGTGTTTTTACTGCTTTTAATATCTTTCACAGCAGAGTCACCCACAATCAGAGTTTGCGGCCCAGTCATTAGCTTTCTCAGTAGCTTTTTACTTTTAGAATTGCTCTCAGTCCTTACCCTGCTGTGTGACGATGAGACGTAATCCAGGTCATGTCCAGGGTCCTGCAGCAGAGGAGCAAATCTGTTCTTCACCTGCACACTCATTTGTTGGGGAGGCATTTTGTTGGTGGTTTTCCCTTTTGCAGTTGTCCACGGCTGTGTCCTACTAAGTACAGGGGTTGAAGAGGCACTCTGCCTGGGTGGTAATGCAGGCCAGCCGGTCGTATCACAAATCTCAGGGCGCTGTGTCCTGCCCGTTAGTCGTCCTCCCATTTCCCAGGAAAATGATTTACTCTTAGGCTTTGCACCAAAAGAGTTCCAGGGAGGACTACCGCTTGTAGATTTATTATCCGTTCTACAGCCCTCCTGTTTCTTTGTGGTCTTGCTGGTGCTAGTTAGCCATGTGTTAGCATGCTTTTGTCCATTGTTTTGGTTCAGTGGTAAAGTGGTGTCATTTCCACATGATCCGTTCACTTCCATATTTACTTCTAACCAGTACATTTTGGTTTCCAGAACTGCAATCTTCTGAAGGAGTTTGTAGTAGTCCTCTATGGAGAAGGGTGGCATCTTGCTGCTAATTAGCTTTAGCTACAGTCACTTTAGGACAGGCTTGAGCTATTGGTAGGCCACGCTCACGCAGATAAATGTTCAAATATGACAATAGCACTATGTCTACAAAAAATGTATAGTCCAGTGATTTATAAGTATCCAAGAGCCGCTGCTCATAGTTTCTCTCAGAGGAAAAGCAAGATTATCAGCAGAAATATGCAAGCAGAAGCAGGAGCAAGCAGTAGAGCGTCTGCACTGTAAGAAGCAGGAAGGGTATTAAGGGTAGTAGAGACAGAAGTATCAGAGTAAAGAGTAAAGACAGAAGTATCAGAGTAAAGACAGAAGTATCAGAGTAAATATTTACGGCGTTTGCAGGGAAGGCTCGTAGAAAGACGGCGTTGAAGCCTTTGTAGAGCGATCGAGGTCCTTCCTCTCGGAGCAGAGTCCTCAACACATCCAGCAGACCTCCATACTTCCCATCTGCAGCTACACACACACACACACACACACACACACACACACACACACACACACACACACACACACACACATACACACACACCGAATGGGAGGAAATGAAATAAATGGAAGCAGTTAACTCATGACTCAGCTGTGTGCAGAGCAACATTAGACCCATCAGCAGATACTGTTAATCTGCATGGAGCGCCAGCAGCAATAAAACATGTTTTCTGACTGTAGAAGCAGTAAAAAACACACACACACAAACACACACACAGTACAGGAGTAAAACACACACACACACACACACACACACACAGTAAAGCAGTAAAACACACACACACAGTACAGCAGTAAAACACACACACGCACTCTCTTTGTAGTTTGTCTTATTTGAAGCTAATGTATGTCTTCTCTGTGATTCTTGCTGTACAGATTTTGTTGAATGCTCTCTCTTTGGATAAAAGTGTCTGCTAAATGAAATGTGTGTGTGTGTGTGTGTGTGTGTGTGTGTGTGTTTGTGTGTATGTGTGTGTGTCTATGCGTGTGTGTGTGTGTGTGTGTGTGTGTGTGTGTGTGTGTGTGTGTATTGCAGCAGTGGGCCCCAGAGATATAGCCCCACTGCCTTGTGGTTAAGCCTCTTGAGGGAAGGCTAAGGCAGCACACCCCAACAGAAAAGCAATGCGCTGGTGGTGCGTAATAGGCGACCTAAACAGAGCTAGGTCCCAGCAGCCTCCTGCAGCCAGGATGGGGAGTTGGTCGTCCTGGGCTCACCCGTGCCACCAGACCTACCTCATCATGGTGAAGATAGTGCTACTGGGGAGAGCGCACCCCCTTTAGCACTTTAAAAAAATTGTTATGCAGGTATCCACCTCTGACCACAGTGAATATTACCTGGATCTACACTTGTTTGAAGTCTGGCAGCAATGGGGTGTCTGACGACGGTTTGAATAGACTGGGAGCTCAGAGTCCATAGTCCATAACCTACTAAGCACCATGCACAAAGCACATCAGGAAACCCTAAAAAAACTTATCCAGCACCCCCAGACAGCAATGGCAAAAAGCTTGTTGGGAAGTGCAGAGAACTCTGCAGACCTTACATAATAAGTGGTGGATGGAGAAGGCTCATGAAATTCAGTCATTCACTGACAGAAATGATATGCACAACTTCTACAATGCAGTCAAATCCATCTATGGCCCAATAAGTCACCGCATCATTCCCCTGAGCAGCAGATGCGCTTAAAGTCCTGAAAGACCAGAATAGCATCCTGAAGAGGTGGGCTGAACATTTTAACACCCTACTAAATCAGGACTCTGATGCAGACTATACCATCCTGGATGAACTGCCTGCATTTTCTCTTATTGAAAACCTTAGCCAACCTCCAACCTTCCTGGAGGTTCTGTCAGCTAAAGTACAACAAGTCTCCTGGCTCTGACAATATTCCTGCAGAACTGCTAAAACAGGGAGGATATCTCTGCACAAGAACACTACATTGTTACATCACCGAAGTTTGGGCTGATGAAACCATCCCACAGCAATGGAGAGATGCCAGTATTGTCAACATATATAAAACCACAGGGGATAGGGCCATTTGTGGCAACCATAGGGGCATATCACTGGGGAGGCAAGGTCCTGGCCAAGGTGATGCTACATAGACTGATCAATGACATCACAGAGTCTATGCTACCCAAGTCCCAGTGCGTGTTTAGAAAGAACAGGAGCACAGTAGACATGGTCTTCACTACACTTCAGGAAAAGTGCAGGGATGAACATTAAGACCTGTTTATGGCTTTTATTGACCTCTCCAAAGCCTTCGACACTGTATCTCTTGTGGGAAGTCCTCCTCCGAATTGGATGCCCCACTAAGTTTGTCAACATCCTCCGTCAGTTTCATGATGGAATGACTGCTAGGGTGATAATAGGAGGTCAACAGTCTAGCCCTTTCCCTGTGCACACAGGGGTAAGGCAGGGGTGTGTACTGACACCAACGCTTTTCAACATCTTCCATGTGTCACCCAGCTTCTCCACAAGGAGATTGAAGACAGCAGTGGGGTGACAGTAGTGTACAGGCTGGATGGTAACCTCTTTAATATCAGGAGGCTGCAGGCCACTCCCCAAACTGCACAGAGTGAGGATACTTGAGCTGCAGTATGCATGGGGTTGACCATCAACACCACCAAAACAGTGGTAATCTGCCAGTGGAGTGCCAACATCCCACCCACACCACCCATCTTCAATGAGGTTCAGAACAGAATCAAACAAGCATCAGCTGACTTTGGGAGACTCCGGCGGTGGGTTTTACAGAACAAGAATCTTCATATGAATACAAAAATCTGTGTCTACCAAGCGGGCTGCATCACCACCCTCTTCTACAGCAGTGATGCCTGGGTTACTTACAGCCGCCACATCAAGTCCCTGGAACACTTCCACATCTGCTGTCTCCAGCGCATCCTGGGAATCACTTGGCGTGACAGAGTGCCTCACACTGAGATCCTCAGGAGAACAGGCTGAGTATTGAGGCCACGATCACCCAGCACCAACTGGGTTGGTTGGGGCATGTCATAAGGATGCCATATAGCAACTGTCTGCCCCGCAGACAGTTGCTATATGGCCAGCTACACCAAGGCCAACGCTCTGCTGGAAGCCAGAAGAAATGCTTAAAAGACCAATTGAAGACAGCGCTTAAGAGGTGCAAAATCAAACCTGGGGACCTGGAGAACATGGCTGCTGATCGCAACACCTGGCGGCAGCTATGTCTAGATGGGACCCAAGCACTGGAGGAGGACAGGACAGTCAGGAGACAACAAAGAAGGCTCAGGAGGAATACACCCACACCCATGAATGCCAGTAAGACCAGTACCATGTATACATGCTCCACCTGCAATAGAACCTGTGGATCCAGGATAGGACTATACAGCCATCAGAAAACTCACCGTTAAAAGACAGAAGTGGAAGTCATCATCGGATTTGATGGACAACTGCAAGCAAGCAAGCAGTGTGTCTGTGTGTGTGTGTGTCTGTGTGTGTGTGTGTGTGTGTGTGTGTGTGTGTGTGTGTCATGATTGTTCATGAGTGTCATGAGTTTCTGTTATGTTCTGTTTCCTGTTTTATTTTGTAGTTTGTCTTTTCTCACTTGTCTTGTCTAGTTTTACTTCCTGCCTTGTGTTTTCCCAACTTTTTTCAGCCCTGATGTGTTTCACCTGTTCCCCAGCCCTTGTGTCACCTGTCTCTTGTTTGCTCATTACCTGGTGTATCTAGTTTCTTTGTTACCCTTGTCCTGTGTCGGATCATTGTATTCTGTTGCTGTGTGTTCTGGTAGTATGTTTGTGCATGGAGTCTACCTTTTGTCTCTGAGTTCCAGTTGTGAGATCCTGTTCTGTTGTTCTGGAGTTAGTTTTTGCCTGTTGCATTCTGGACTCTTTTGGTATGTACTTCATTTTTGTTTGTGAAATAAATCCTCAAGCAACAAACTTCTGCCTGCTCTCTGCATTTGGGTCCTCCATTCCCTGCAACTTGTGACTGTGTGTGTGTGTGTGTGTGTGTGTGTGTGTGTGTGTGTGTGTGTGTGTGTGTGTGTGTGTGTGTGTCTGTGTGTCTGTGTGTCTGTGTGTATGTGTTACCTGTCTGGAAGTTAGATTTTAGGACGTCCGGAGGCAGAGCGATGGTCCAGTTTAATATTCCTGCGATGCCTCCGGCCAGGAGGATTCTGGGAGTGCTAAGCTGAGAGACGCTGACACACGCAGACACACGTTAAAACCAGCGGACCCACAGGAACTGTATAAGCTTCTCCACGGTTACCATGGTTACTCACCTCTGACCCTCAGGAGTCAGGACGTTTTTGAGGTATTCATACGTCAGGAAGTAGAGACCGTTAGAAGGAACGTCTAAGAGACAGAAAGAAGTAAACACACACTGTAACTCTGTTACTCTGGTAACAATCATAGTTACAGTTACATAGTTACAGATTACTGGTCACACATAGTTACAGATATCAGTTACTAGAGTACTGTCAGGGATTACTGGACACACATAGATACAGATATCAGTTACTGGAGTACTGTCAGCGATTACTGGACACACATAGTTACAGATATCAGTTACTGGAGTACTGTCAGGGATTACTGGACATATAGTTACAGATATCAAAAACTAGAGTACTTTCAGAGATTACTGGACACACATAGATACAGATATCAGTTACTGGAGTACTGTCAGATTACTGGTCACACATAGTTACAGATATCAGTTACTGGAGTACTGTCAGGGATTACTGGACACACATAGTTACAGATATCAGTTACTGGATTACTGTCAGAGATTACAAGACACACATAGTTACATATATGATTTACTGGAGTACTGTCAGGGATTACTGGACACGCATAGTTACATATATCGTTACTAGAGTACTGTCAGGGATTACTGGACATGCATAGTTACATATATTAGTTACTAACGAAACGTAGTTCCTTTTTCAATTTGGCACAACGTTACTTTTCCCAGGGACAGATTTCACAGCAACATTGCCTTTTCAGCTGCATGCTAGCGCCACACGGTACCAGAGCACAGAGCAATCATGGCAAGCGAGAAGCGTAAAACGCTGTCAAAAGCAAACGTTAACTTTTGACAGCGTTTTACGCTTTGTGGCTCTTTGCTGGACAGCACTCTGAGAGAGAGCTACATGACACATGCCACTACACTGCTGAGGACTGGCAGTTAAATTGTCTTTCATACAAACAGAGCATGCCAGGCAGACACAAAGCTGACAACCTCACAGATGGATGCGGTGGAGATGGGCTCATACATAGACTAGGCTACACGCAGGGGACCGCTGTGGACTTGTGTCGGTTGCACGGACATGCAAGGATTTACAGAAAAGAGGCTGCATGTGTCTACGACTATGCACGGACCATCGTGGCTGCGCGACCGGTACAAATCGATACAGACATTACATACACTTACACCATGTAACGCCGATGACCTGCCGATGTGCATTCAACCGGCACTGGATTCGTTCATAATGAATCAGCTGTCCCTCTGTGAGGAGAGAATCTGCAGTGGAGTTCAGACACTTCACTGATACACCACAGATTGGCTTCATGGTCAAAGATAGTTTTTGTATTATTAACTTCAGTCTCTGCCAGAGACGCCTGCTTTTAAAAGTAACGTAAAAGTAATGAGTGATGTAAAAAGTTACTTTTCATAGGGGGTAACTAAGGAAAGTAACGGATTACTTTTTTTAAGAAGTAAGGAGTAACAAGCAAACACTACTTTTTAAATATTTTCACGATCGCTGTGACAAAATTGTTTCAATTCTTTTAAGAACTTTCCTAAACTCTTAATGCAGCAACACACCTACAACACACAATTGGCAAAACAGTTCATTTCATGCTCAAAATCACACATTGAAAACTAAACTCTAACACTAATTTTCAAAATACAATAATACACTAACACATGTCCTCTTCCAACAGGAACATTTAGTCAATCACTGCACAATGTCATAAAAACACTAAGATCAGATGGAATTACAGAAACTATGTGTCAGGTATGCCCTTATACAATAGACAATAGTAAATTGTATTGATCATAGATTGTGCTTTACACTGCAGTTTCTCTTGAAGCCTCTCTACATTTTAGTTTTGTTGGGTTTAGTAAATGTATGCATTTGCTTTCTTTTGCTGCAGAAAGTCAACGTACAAAAAATTAATGACCCATCTCAGAGCAGCTTTATGGAATGAACGGTTTATGAAAAATGAAGAAAGAATTGTCTCGGTACTCGTGTTCATCTATATTGTAAATATAGGTCCTCTTTTACAGTACTGTATGTACTACCATATGGTCATAATGATTGATCCATTTGCATAACTTCAATCAGCTGTTTCTCAATAAATGCATGTATGAAATGCAGGGTATTTAATTGTGTTTGAATTTACAATATGAACAGCTGTTCACTTTGACTTTAGCCTATAAGTTAGGTTTAGAGCATGATCTTATCTGTTCCGACTTACAGAGTGAAAGTATTTGTGAATTGGTCAGTACATATCCATTGTTTAGATTCTTGGTTTTGAGCTTGTGTGTAAAAGAAGTTCAAGCATTTTAAATTTGTGTTAACTGTGTGCAATTTGTGTCAAAGCAACAAGAAATGTGTTAATTGTATAGCCTACACAGACAGATGTTGTGCTAACTGTGTTAAGAGTTTAGGAAAGCTGTTAAAAGTAAAATAAATTTGCTTTTGTCATAACAATGTAAAAGTAACTTCCCCAACACTGCTGGATACACATAGTATATCTCTGAATAGAGTAGAGTAGTATATCTCTGATTAGAGTAGTATATGTCTGATTAGAGTAGTATACCTCTGATTAGAGTAGCGTAGTATAGTAGTATATACATAGTATATAGTAGGATACCTCTGATTAGAGTAGTGTAGCATAGTAGTGTATATATATAGTATATAGTAGTATACCTCTGATTAGAGTTAGCACGGTTCCCTTGTAGACAGAGCGGAGTCCCTGCTCCTTATAGAGACGGACCGCACAGTCGATCGGACCCGAATACTTTGACCGCCCGCCACTGGCCTGAACCTGGAACACAACAACACTTCAATACTTGAATTATCTTTCATTAAAAGAGTATTTATTTTAGAGAGTGGAAGAAGCAAGAAGCTTGAATTCCTGACTGATGTGACCCATTTAAACCTGAGATACAGGGTGCCTCTGCAGATATCTGAACAGGGTAGAGAGAGTATTTATTTTTCCTGTCTCTGGTGAAAGTACCTTTACTACTGCAGTACTGTCCTGTTTTCCTGTCACTTTATACTTCTACTCGGCTGCCGTTAAGAGGGAAATATCTTACTTTTTACTGCACAACAGTTACTAGACGGCTTCAGTTAGTTTACAGATGGAGCTTCTGTCTAAATAAAGCATACATCATGTTTTCCTCCATTCCCCAATGGAGAAATGTCATACTGGTAAGAACAGAAAAAAGAGAGCGTCGAAAAGCAGAACGCAGGTGGCGAAAAACTAATCTCCAGGTCCACTACAACACTTATAAAGAGAGACTTCGCATTTATAATTTGGAACTGAGGAATGCTAGGCGGTCCTTCTTCTTGGACATTATTGCCAAAAACAATAATAATTCACACGCTTCGTTTGCTACTGTCGATAGGTTAACAAACCCTCCAGTACCAGTAGCATCTGAACTTTTATCCACCAAGGCCTGTAATGATTTTGCCACTTTCTTCAAAGACAAAATTCAGAAAATTAGAGAAACAGTCAGTGCTTCCATATCGAGTACAGAGTTTGTGTTGTCACAGTGCCCAGGCACAACAAATTTCAATATGACCCAATTCCATATGATTAACCGTAAAAACCTGGAGGACATTATACATCTGAAAACCTCCTCCTGTTGCCTTGATATTCTACCAACGGGCCTTTTCAAAAATGTTTCAAATTCTTTGGCTTCAGATCTTGTAAACACGTCTCTTCTTTCAGGTATCTTCCCACAGGCCCTGAAAACGGCAGTCATCAAGCCACTCTTAAAAAAGAACAATCTAGACACGACACTAATGAGCAACTATAGGCCGATATCAAACCTTCCATTTTTAAGTAAAATCATAGAAAAAATGGTTTCTCAACAACTCAACCTTTTCTTGTCACTAAACAACAATTTTGATGCCTTCCAGTCAGGTTTTCGACCACATCACAGCACTGAGACAGCTCTTGTTAAAGTCTTTAATGACATTCACTTAAACACAGATAGTGGCAAAATTTCAGTCTTAGTATTACTTGATCTCAGTGCTGCATTTGATACCGTCGACCATGACATATTACTAGACCGATTGGAAAACTGGGTTGGCATTTCTGGCTCAGTACTAAAGTGGTTTGAGTCTTATTTAAAGAATAGGGACTACTTTGTGTCTATAGGGAATTATACATCTGAGCATACAAATATGACATGTGGAGTTCCCCAAGGCTCAGTTCTGGGGCCTCTTCTGTTCAACATCTACATGCTTCCACTGGCTCAGATTATGGAAAACAACAAAATAAGTTACCATAGTTATGCGGATGACACACAAATTTATATAACCTTATCGCCAGGAGACTATAGTCCAATACAACAACTACTAAGTACTGACTAAGTGCATTGAACAAATTAACGACTGGATGTGCCAGAATTTTCTTAAATTAAATAACAAAAAAACTGAGGTGGTTGTTTTTGGAGCAAAAGAGGAACGATTAAAAGTCAGCACTCAGCTTCAAACGACAATGTTAAAAACAACAGACAAAGACAGAAATCTTGGTGTAGTCATGAACTCAGACCTGAATTTCAACAGCCATATTAAGAAAATTACAAAGTCAGCCTATTACCACCTTAAAAATATATCAAGGATTAGAGGACTTATGTCTCAGCAGGATTTGGAAAAACTTGTCCATGCTTTTATCTTCAGTAGACTTGACTACTGTAACAGTGTCTTTACATGTCTCCCTAAAAAATCAATCAGACAGCTGCAGCTGATTCAAAACGCTGCTGCTCGAGTCCTCACTAAAACCAAGAAAGTGGTTCACATCACTCCAGTACTGAAGTCTCTACACTGGCTTCCAGTGCCTCAAATTATTAATTTCAAAATACTTTTGCTGGTTTATAAATCACTAAACAGTTTAGGGCCGAAATACATTTCTGATCTGCTACTACATTATGACCCACCCAGACCTCTCAGGTGGTCTGGGACAGGTCTACTTGTTGTCCCCAGAGTCAGAACTAAACAGGGGGAAGTAGCGTTCAGTTGCTCCACATATCTGGAACAAACTCCCAGAAAACTGCAGATCCGCAGCAACTCTCAGTTCTTTTAAATCAAAGCTAAAGACCTTTCTTTTTGATGTTGCCTTTCTTTAAATAACTGTTCATTTGTTATACTGAAGTTGCATTGATGGACACTGTATGACACTCGATAACTGCTCTTTAATGTTTAATTTCTGATACTGCACTGTAACTTTTATTTGCGTATTTTATCTCTCAGTTGTTTAAATTCTTATACTGCACTGTCAATTTTATTCTTGTCTTTTAATGTTTTAATTTGTTTTAATTGTTTTCTAACTGCTCTTTAAGGTTTTATGTAAAGCACTTTGAATTGCCCTGTTGCTGAAATGTGCTATACAAATAAGGCTGCCTTGCCTTGCCTTCCTAATGAAACTACACAGTATGCACGTCGATAGCAATGATTCTGATTTTTGTCACTTTTCATCAAAACTTGTGAAGGTTCCAGCGTCTCAGATAGGGATGTTAACCGATGACCGTTTGACCGGTGGTTGACCGTTTCAACGTTAACCGGCCAAAATTATTGTTAGTTGGTTAAAAAAAAAAAAGATCTCTAAATTAGGCAATTATAGATATTGGAATAAACGCTACTACAGTTAGCCATTAAGGCTGGGATACGGACGGATATTTAGAAATGATGGCCGGGTTCGGGACGGGTTCGGGCCGGGCTCGGACGGTCACATCAGCGCGGTAGCCTAAGGCATTGGACATTTAAAATTTGAAACAGCTTATTATGTAATGGGCCTGTTTCACTTGATGCAAATGTTCGTTTTTGTGATTAAAATAAATTTAAAATATTAACCTAACAGAAACACGTGCATATCAGAGAATCTCATATCATGAGAAAAAATAGATTTTAACGGTGTCGGGCCGGGTCGGGCTTGGACAGAAATCTCTTGATGCCTGTTGGGCTTGGGCCGGGCTCGGTCACGGTTCTGTCAGATGCGGGCCCACCCCTATCAGCCATCTCATTCCAATATTTTTTTTCTGTGAAGTGAAATAATCCCTCACGCACAATTTTTCATAATCGCCTGTTTTACGCATTCTGAAGGTGCCTGTTTTATCCATTGGTTGTATCCTGTTGCAGTCTATTAGGCAATATTCCGCATAAGATGGGCTTATATTTGGAAACACATTACATCTGCATTTCAGTGGTAACAGATAAAGTGATGATGATCATCATCTTTCTTTATTATTGCTACCATTACACTCAAACTAAAGCGGCGTCTCTTCGAAGCTGTCATTTTCTCAAATGAGCCGCGGCAATGTTTCTAATGAGTTTCTAACGCTAGACAAACAACTTTATTTTAAACACGATTGCCTGGCTTGTACCCAAACTATTTTGAAACTAAGGAGTCATTTGTCCTCCGATTACATACAAGCTCCTCTGCGCCGCATTTGCGGGACTTGTTTCGCGCTGTAGGGGATTTAAAAAACGTGACGTGAGTGGAAGGGCGGTGCCGGGGCAGTGTGTGTGTGTGTGTGTGTGTGTGTGTGTGTGTGTGTTGTGTGTGTGAGAGAGAGTTGCGACAGAGTTGAGAAATTGCAGGCGCGGCTCAAAATGGCTGTTATTTCAAATAGCATAGCATATTTTAAACTAAACGGTCAACCGGTTTCAACCGGTTAATGAGGCTCGGTGACCGGTCAAAATTTTTTGTAGTTTTCACCATCCATAGTCTCAGATGTGAAGACTTGCTGCTTTTATTGATCTTATTTTTAATAAATGTTTAACAATGTTGAGATTTTGACCAAACAAAGATTGTGAAGGTTTAACTTTGGGCTCTGGGAAACTGACGCCGTTCTCACGTTTTTAACAAACCAATCAATCAATCGATTAATAAAGGAAGAATAATGATCAGATGGATCTATAAATGAACACATTACCTGCAGTAAACATTTGATTAATGAATAATAATAAAATGATAAATACATTAAACGTTACCTGCAGTAAACATTTGATCCTCTCTCCCGGAGCGACGATGACTGTGGTGAAGACTCCGGCCAGACAGCCGGAGAGGAAGATCTGAGAATTCCTGAGAAGAAAACTGAAGAATCACTTATATGTATATGTATATGTATATATATATATATATATATATATATATATATATATATATATATATATATATATATATATATATATATATATATATATACATATACATATACGAGTTACATTTATTCCGTTACATTTACTTGAGTAAGTCTTTAAAAAAATTATACTTCTAGGACTAGTTTTAAATCACTATACTTTTTATTTTTACTTGAGTAGATTTGTGAAGAAGAAACTGTACTCTTACTCCGCTACATTAGGCTACAATGAGCTCGTTACTTTTGTTTTACCTCTTTGGTATTCTACTCGTCATTGTTTTTATCCCGCCGCATACGCCTCATTTTAATGTTTTATTTTGACAGAGAGAGAGAGACTTCCGCTAAAGGCTCTACCACGTGACTGTGTTTCACCAATCAAACGGAGTTGTGCCGTCTTGTCACGTGACCGTACTCAATCTCAGTGGCGGGACCGGACCATGGATGGATTTATTAAGAGAACGGACGGGTCAGCTTTACAGTCGTAGCAAAACAAAAATGTCAGAATCAACCGCCTGTACTACCAATCCAGATCAACATGACCTGGATTTCTTTCAGTTACCCGGCTTTACCTAACCTAACCACCGCGGTCGCGACGGTGGTTAACAACTAGTTCAATCAACCCAGGGTTTCCCAATCTAGAGACATGCAAGTTCACATAAAAGAGGTGATGTTTGCACAACATGACCAATAGCCACATATTTTACATAAGAAGAGCAAACTATAATTCTACATAAATATGAAGAACACAGACACGGTTTAACAGGCAAAACGCAATACAGTCGCTGCTTCCTAAAACAGGAACAGCTGGCAAAAAAAAAATAGCCGACGCTGTAGATGCGTAAATCACAACACTTGTCCTTTCCATAAACTGTCATTGTTTTAGCCTATTTGCAGTTGCAACCCTGGCAGTGGAAGCGATCATGAGAGCAAATAAAAAATATAAAAAAAAACATAATTCTAATAAAATCTATATATTTCATAAATATATCCATCAGGGAATGTTAACGGGTTGTCTGTCTCTAAATGTTTTTTGTATGAGCGCACGCCTCTCCCCCTGCCTCTCTCTCTCTTTCTCTCTCTCTCTCTCTCTCTCCGTGCACCGAGCTTCGCCTGGTCTTCTATAAGAATGGTGACGCCGTTATCAATCGAGTATTGATTGGTCAGTAGGCGGTGCTTTTACACCGGTTCATCTCTGATCTCCAACATAACCTGCTCCCGACCAGGTTAGGCGTCCAGCATAAGTTACCATGGCGATTGAACCCGGTATCAAGTGATCCACCTTCGTGATACAGAAAACCCTGGGTTGAACCTGAAGTTACCTCGTTAACCCCAAATCTTGCTTTGTAGTCCAGGCCTCTGGCCTCATACTGAAAGCATGTTTACCTTAGTAAAAGTGCCAAACAGCAGCTCCATTACCTTGTTCTAGTTCTGCCTGCAGAGCCTGGTAAAAAAGTATAAAGGTTTGGAAATTTGTGTTACTTGTGCTTATTTATTTTTTATGTATTATTATTTTATTGATTTTATTTTTTAAGTACTTGAATTTACCTGGATTATTTTAATTTAAGCTATTTTGTAATTAATTAATTAATTTAAATTTATTTTATTGATTGGATGAACTATAATTTGTCTAAAGATGATTATTTTGTATTGTTGTCCATCTGATTGAATGCTTGTGTTAAAAAATAAATCATACGTTACTCAACAGTTACTCAGTACTTGAGTAGTTTTTTTCACCAAGTACTTTTTTACTCTTACTCAAGTAATTATTTGGATGACTTACTTGTTACTTTTACTTGAGTCATATTATTCTGACGTAACAGTACTTTTACTTGAGTACAATTTTTGGCCACTCTACCCACCTCTGCTTTTCACCATGATGTAGCCGTCGCTACAAAGCTTAGTTTAATCTCGGTAAACCTTGCTAAATCCGGGACAGTTCACAGTCTGTCTCTTGATAAGTTCACAGAAATATCTGACAAGTTCACAGACATTGTCCTTCTTATTGATCTAATTCACAGACTAAATCTGACCAGTTCACAGATGTGGTCCTTGTATGGATAATCTACTGTCACACCCATGTTTTTTGAGTTCTAATCTATGTCACACTCGCGTTTGAGAAATTCTCAGAAATATGTCCGTTATCTGTTCAAAAATACCACTAGATAAAAGACAAGGATAAAATTGACAGTACAGTATAAGAACTGAGAGATAAAATATGTGAATAAAAGTTATAGTGCAGTATAAGAAATTAAACATTAAAGAGCAGTTATCGAGTGTCATACAGTGTCCATCAATGCAACTTCAGTATAACAAATGAACAGTTATTTAAAGAAAGGCAACATCAAAAAGAAAGGTCTTTAGCTTTGATTTAAAAGAACTGAGAGTTGCTGCGGATCTGCAGTTTTCTGGGAGTTTGTTCCAGATATGTGGAGCATAGAAACTGAACGCTGCTTCCCCCTGTTTAGTTCTGACTCTGGGGACAACAAGTAGACCTGTCCCAGACCACCTGAGAGGTCTGGGTGGGTCATAATGTAGTAGCAGATAAGAAATGTATTTTGGCCTTAAACCGTTTAGTGATTTATAAACCAGCAAAAGTATTTTGAAATCAATTCTTTGAGGCACTGGAAGCCAGTGTAGAGACTTCAGTACTGGAGTGATGTGATCCACTTTCTTGGTTTTATTGAGGACTCGAGCAGCAGCGTTCTGAATCAGCTGCAGCTGTTTAATTTTTTAGGGAGACCTGTAAAGACACCGTTGCAGTAGTCAAGTCTACTGAAGATAAAAGCATGGACAAGTTTTTCCAAATCCTGCTGAGACATAAGTCCTCTAATCCTTGATATATTTTTAAGGTGGTAATAGGCTGACTTTGTAATTTTCTTAATATGGCTGTTGAAATTCAGGTCTGAGTTCATGACTACACCAAGATTTCTGTCTTTGTCTGTTGTTTTTAACATTGTCGTTTGAAGCTGAGTGCTGACTTTTAATCGTTCCTCTTTTGCTCCAAAAACAACCACCTCAGTTTTTTTGTTATTTAATTTAAGAAAATTCTGGCACATCCAGTCGTTAATTTGTTCAATGCACTTAGTTGTTGTATTGGACTAATAGTCCCCTGGCGATAAGGTTATATAAATTTGTGTGTCATCCGCATAACTATGGTAACTTATTTTATTGTTTTCCATAATCTGAGCCAGTGGAAGCATGTAGATGTTAAACAGGAGAGGCCCCAGAACTGAGCCTTGGGGAACTCCGCACGTCATATTTGTATGCTCAGATGTATAATTACCTATAGACACAAAGTAGTCCCTATTCTTTAAATACGACTCAAACCACTTCAGTACTGAGCCAGAGATGCCAACCCAGTTTTCCAATCGGTCAAGCAATATGTCATGGTCTACCGTATCAAATGCAGCACTGAGATCAAGTAATACTAAGACTGAAATTTTGCCACTATCTGTGTTTAAGTGGATGTCATTAAAGACTTTAACAAGAGCTGTCTCAGTGCTGTGGTGTGGTTGAAAACCTGACTGGAAGGCATCAAAACTGTTGTTTAGTGACAAGAAAAGGTTGAATTGTTGAGAAACCGTTTTTTTCTATGATTTTACTTAAAAATGGAAGGTTTGATCTCGGCCTATAGTTGCTCATTAGTGTCGTGTCTAGATTGTTCTTTTTAAGAGTGGCTTGATGACTGCAGTTTTCAGGGCCTGTGGGAAGATACCTGAAAGAAGAGATGTGTTTACAATCTGTAGAAGATCTGAAGCCAAAGAATTCAAAACATTTTTGAAAACACCCGTTGGTAGAATATCAAGACAACAGGAGGAGGTTTTCAGATGTTGTATAATGTCCTCCAGGTTTTTACGGTTAATCATATGGAATTGGGTCATATTGGAATTTGTTTTGCCTGGACACTGTGACAACACGTACTCTGTACTCAATATGGAAGCACTGACTGTTTGTCTTTTCTGAATTTTGTCTTTGAAGAAGGAGGCAAAGTCATTACAGGCCTTGGTGGATAAAAGTTCAGATGCTACTGGTACTGGAGGGTTTGTTAACCTATCGACAGTAGCCAACGAAGCGTGTGAATTATTATTGTTTCTGGCAATAATGTCCGAGAAGAAGGACCGCCTAGCATTCCTGAGTTCCAAATTATAAATGCGAAGTCTCTCTTTATAAGTGTAGTGGACCTGGAGATTAGTTTTTCGCCACCTGCATTCTGCTTTTCGACGCTCTCTTTTTTCTGTTCTTACCAGTATGACATTTCTCCATGGAGATCTTTTCTTACCAGAGACAGCTTTGATCTTAGTGGGAGCAATGGCATCAATAACATTTGTAATTTTACAATTGAAATTGTCTACAAGCTTAGTGACTGAGACCCTTGAGAGGGTGGGTGTGGAGGAGAAAAGCTGAATGAATGATTCACTGTTGTCTTAAATAATTTAATACACAGGGCCCAGGCTTGTCCTACGGAGGTTAACTCCAACTGTCGCTGGCTAGATGTTATGAAAAGATTAATGAGCATTTGTTTGTTTGTTTGCCGAACTTTCCGGGGGATTTAACATTATGTAACCATTCATGTCCTTCTAGCTGCCACCACGTTGGTTATTAACATTCGCTGTAAACCGGTTACAGGGTTAGTGTCATCGTGTAACGTTCCAGTTTTATTAAGTTAACGTTACACTGGGATGGAGAGTCTGGGGGATGTGTTGATCAGTTATAGGATGTCATTAGTTATAGAAGCAGTGCATATTACATGTTATGGTTTCAGCATTTTGCCTTGTGTTTTGTGCTATTTCTGTTGCATCTTTGTAGTTTTCTGTATGTTGTATGTATGTTTTTGTTGGTTATTCTGTATTGTGTAGATTTTGGTTAATTCCTGTGTTCTCTGTTCTCCCTTGTGTTGTGTCAAGTTTCTGTGTTTAGTTGATTTCATGTTTTCTGTCTGTTTTTCCTGGTTCCTGTTTTATTTTGATAGTCTGGTTTTCTGTCTTGTCTTGTCCACTTTACTTCCTGTGTTTTCCCGCCTTTGTTGATTGTCCTGCCCCCGCCCCAATGTGTTTCACCTGTTGTCTCACCTGGGGCCTATTGCACAAAAGTAGAATAAAGGATCCAGGATAAATGAAAAAGCGCAGCTTGACTTAGTGTGATCCACTCATCGCGGCTTAATCGGTTGCACGTTTGCCGAGCCAGGATAAGAAGGTGAAGCTATGTCAGCCAGGTGTACATAGCTGGGATAAGTGCACAATCACGGATTTCTTAAATAGACCACGGTATCGATCACAGATTTACTGATGCAGAAATGGAGAAGACGTGTGCAGCAGCAGCTTCTAATGGAAATTTACGGGGAGGTGAAACATATAATATGCAAAAAGGGAAATACGGCTGTTATCAAACGGAAAAAAAAGCCCGACAGACAATAGCGGACCGACTGAATACGTATGGATTTAAAAAAAATCTACTTTCACTCCACGTTTTAATTGCTTTAATATGATTGTTTTATGTGTTGGTTTTATTGCTGTATCTGTTTTTATGTGCTAAATCCACTGGTTTTAGTGTAAAGTGTCTTTGAGTAGCCTGTAAAGCACTATATAAATAAAAATAAAAAAATCTTGTTCCTGGGAAATTCATAAGGACTAGGCTTAATTTCAAAGCTTATTCATAATGCGAGAATATGTTTTACAACTATATGCACAAATCTCCATAAGCTATGTCTAATTCTAAATATCTTTCTACAATTACTGTTCATACAGAACAAGCATGACTGGACAAAAACTAGAAAAAGAAGTGACTTCAATACACACTGTAAGCATATCTGTAAAACAATGTAGCCTGTTATTATTCATGTTTTTTTTTCTCACTCCCAAGCTTGAAGATGACAAATGACAGCCCCAAAATACAATGATTAAGAAGCTTTGTGGCATTCCAACACATTTTCACTCCCATTTGGTAAAAAAGGACGTTTGATCAAGTGCCATTGTCATCGTTATTGATGCTAAAAGTCTCCTTTAGAGTCCGCTGCACGGTGGGGGAGGATCCCCCTGCCTCCCCCCGCCTCCCTGTGTTGCATGGGTGGGGGCACATTTCACGGGGACAGCAGCAGAGGAAAAGCCCATTTCCTCCGTATCGTCCCACTTTTTACCATTACCATCTCAACAACTGTCTGCAGTAGTAGGATTTAAATCAAACTCGTGACAGCAATAGTGACAAGTAATGCATGTTAATAAAATGAAGCAGAACACATTCAGAAGACAACGGAATAACTGTTAAACACGTTTATTTCGGATCAGAGCATCAGCTGATTTAACACATCAGACTCCAGGATTAATCTTAGCCTGGCTGTTAGCCTGCTCTGGACCAGGCTAGCTGCAAAGTATAAATCGCCATGGTTACTTGGCTGGGTTTAATTCAACCTGCTTTTGTGCAACCAAGTCAAAGCTAAATTCATCCAGGATAACCTGAATATCCCGGCTTAATGCCTTATCCTGGTTTTGTGCAATACCCCTCTGTTCTGTACCTCTGTGTTCCCTTTGGCTCTTGTTAGAGCGTTTTGTCTTTGCCCTGTCAGTCTGTCTGTATCCTGTCCATGTGTGTTTGGAATCTTCCTTGTGTTTTTTTTTTTTTTTTGTTGTCCTTGTCTCTGGAGATTTTTTGGATTTGGGACTTTGCCTTTTGCCTGCCTGCCTCAGTTCTGGACTCCTTGTGTTTGCTGTTGGCCCTTTGGATCCCTTTTTGTTGGTTGGTTCCCTGCCTTTTGTTAATAAATCCTTAGTTTGAACCTTCTCCTGCCTGCTTGCCTGCTCTACCTGCATTTGGGTCCTCTACCTTCCTCTCACCATAACAATTACATTGTGCTCTATAAGTGAAAAATAGGCCAGGTATTAATTTTAGCAATATTTTCCTGATATGCTGAGTACATCAATATTTGGCCTTTACTGTATGTTCATCATACAAAGCTAAACACAGTTATTAACTTGGAAGTAAAGCATCCCTGGTGTTTTTTGACATATTCCAATAGCCTGTTTACACTTTTTATTACACTAATTATGTACCAAACAACCAATCGCAGCTGATACTGTATGATAATAGATGGAGTCCTAATAACAGAGTATATGTTGTTCTGAGCAGCCTGGATGGAACGCAGCAGGTGATACAACACTCATTATATCCACCAGAGACCTGAGTCTAGGACTCAAGGTCAGAGACCTGAGTCTGGGACTCGAGCTCAGAGATCTGAGTCTAGGACTCAAGCTCAGAGACCTGAGTCTGGGACTTGAGCTCAGAGACCTGGGTCTAGGACTCAAGCTCAGA
>NC_041337.1:39779644-39847144 GCF_004354835.1 Perca flavescens | reverse complement strand
CAGTTTGCATGTTAGCAATCACACAAATACACTGTAAATACATATTAGACACACATTAAATACACATTAAACACATAAAACTCACACTCGTGAGCTTCACTCAGGTCATGTTATGTATGAAGTGGAGTTACAATATTTCCGTCTTAAAGTTGAATAATTCTGATAAAGTCGTATTCAGTGTGACGTGTGTAAATGATTTCAAAACTCTTGGTGATGTTAAACTGAATATCTTTAACCATGGATTACAGGGAGGCCTGTTTCCTTGCAGCCTTTATAGTCTAATCTAAGACTTTAGAAACATCTCTAAAACCTTCTGTCTGCTGCTCCCTCATGGACATTTTAAGCTGATTGATAAATAATCCTCTCACACCTTCACTGATCTCTGACTTCTTCCTCCTCAGTCTCTGTTAAACCAACTGTAGGCTACAACAACAGCATGAACCACACCTGTGGATGTCCTGTAGGTTATACATAACGTCTTAAAGTCACGTGAATTATAAATAACGTGTTAATAATAAAGGTGTTAAACTACAGACTGTCTGTCTGTGTGCAGCAGCAGTGAGTCACCTTGATGGTGTCCAGCGGGTGTCCTGTAGATTATATATTACCTGTTAAAGTAACGTTAATAATTAAGGTGACTGTCTGTCTGTCTGCCTGTCTGTCTGTGTGAAGCAGCAGTGAGTCACCTTGATGGTGTCCAGCGGGTGTCCTGCCAGCAACAGACAGGCTCCGGCGACTCCTCCAGACACGAAGTTCTTCAGCGGAGAAACTCTTTCCTCTGTCCCCATACTCTCCCCGCATGGCCGGACAAACAGCCGGACCACCAGCAGGAGACAACCGGGAAACACCGGGACAACCAGCCGGGAAACACCGGGACAACCAGCCGCAGACAGCCGGGACAAGTCCACCTTAGAGCGAACACATAGAACCGCACACACCGCCGCTCCCTGTCTCGCTTCCTCTCTCTCTCTCTCTCTCTCTCTCTCTCTCTCTCTCTCTCTCTCTCTCTCTCTCTCTCTCTCCTCTCTCTCTCTTCTCTTTCTCTCTGTCTCTCTCTCTTTTCTCTCTCTCTCTCTCTCTCTCTCTCTTCTCTTTCTCTCTGTCTCTCTCTCTCTCTCTCTGTGTCTCTCTCTGTCTCTCCCTCTCTCTCTCTCTTCTCTTTCTCTCTGTCTCTCTCTCTCTTTTCTCTCTCTCTCTGTCTCTCTCTCTCTCTCTGTGTCTCTCTCTGTCTCTCCCTCTCACTCCCTCTCTCTCTCTCTCTCTTCTCTCTCTCTCTGTCTCTCTCTCTCTCTCTTTACATCTCAGAAGAAATACTTTTACTGCACTACATTTGTCTGACAGCTCTAGTTAGGCTACTTATGACAGCAGGACATGCACTTGTTCTGAAGTATTTTAACAGTTCGTTAGTACTTTTACTGCAGTAAAGTATCTGAGTACATCTGTTTAGTTTAAGTCTACAGCTTCATGGAGGTTTGCTGTGTTTCTAAATCGTTTAAATAAAGAAAGAAAAAAGAAGAAGAATAAGATCCATTATTATGGAACCCACGCAACTTCTAGGTAAGACCCGCCTTTCAATAGCATTCACACGCTGCTATTGGCCAGGCGTCTTAACCACTCGAGGTCAATGCCTAATCCCAACCAATCGGCCTGCTTCGTGGGGCGGGACTTGCCTAGAAGATAAGTGGGATCCGCGAGTAAATAACGCGTCGCGCCCATGCTACGTCATCACCAGGCGCCCGAGCAGGAGCAGCGGCGGGAGAGTGACCGTTTCTAAACCGCGGAGGATTCATCAAAGCAGAGTGAGTGAATAATGTTTAATATCTGTTTTAATGTTAAACATTATTTAAGTTAAACTTTTTTTTAAACTGCTAGTTAGCTCTCAGGTTTCCTAAGCTAACATTAGCGTTACGTTTCTCACTTCCGGGATGCAGTGTTTAAATGTTTTAACTGGTAACGTTTTAAACTGTTAAATATAGTGTTAAATTGTTTGCCCATTAGTTTTATTTGCCTAATGTTCTTTTGCAAACAGCCCCGAAATCCCCATCACCAAACCCACCAGACTCCATGTAAATAATCAGGACTTTTAGCGTGTATAGAGCCAGCATATCTCCACCAGACTCCATGTAAATAATCAGGACTTTTAGCGTGTATAGAGCCAGCATATCTCCACCAGACTCCATGTAAATAATCAGGACTTTTAGTGTGTATAGAGCCAGCATATCTCCACCAAACTCCATGTAAATAATCAGGACTTTTAGCGTGTATAGAGCCAGCATATCTCCACCAAACTCCATGTAAATAATCAGGACTTTTAGCGTGTATAGAGCCAGCATAACTCCACATGTAAATGGGTGAATTAAGGGTTTATTTCAACCAAACCAGAGTGGTGATTGTTGGAACAGTGGAAAGATGAACCAAGATGGCATTTGGTAGTTTTATTTAGTTTATGTCCACTTTGAATGAAGTGTGTTTTACAATGATAAAAGTATTGATTATTTACATGGAATCTGGTGTGTTTGTTGATGATGAATACTAAAGTTATACCGGGTTATATTTACTGTATTTTTATATATTATATACGCTACTGTTCAAAAGTTTTAGAACACCCCAATTTTTCTAGTTTTTTATTGAAATTTTAGCAGTTCAAGTGCAATGAATAGATTGAAATGGTACAAAGGTAAGTGGTGAACTGCCTGAGGTTTAAAAAGTAAGGTTACTCAAAACTGAAAAATAATGTACATTTCAGAATTTTACAAAAAAGCCTTTTTCAGGGAACAAGAAATGGGTTAACAACGTAAATCTGTTCTGCAGCAATGGAGGTTGATCAAGCTTTGACAGTTGGTGCTACCAATTCCTACAGGTGTTTCAACTGGTCTGGATTACTTACACCCCCCTCTGTTTGTATAAAAGTATTGTTGGAACACACTGTGGTACCGTACCCTCGTGAGCATTATATGAACAGTATTGTACTGCAGAAAGTAGTGTGTTGCCATAAAAATGGTGGGGAAAAGGCAATTAACAATGGAAGAGAGACAGACCATCATAACACTTAAGAATGTTGGTCTTTCCTACAGAGAAATTGCAAAGAAAGTCAAGGTGTCAGTGAGTACAGTATTCTTCACCATCAAAAGGCACTTAGAAACTGGGGGAGACTCTGACAGGAAGAGGTCTGGCAGATCCAAAGCCACAACAGAATCAGAAGACAAGTTTCTGAGAGTCAACAGCTTGCGTGATAGGAGGCTCACAGGACAACAGCACCAAGCACAGCTTAATAGTGGTCGTAATAAGAAGTCTCAGTTTCAACTGGAAAGAGAAGACTTGGAGCTGCAGGTTTGATAGGTCGAGTTGCAGCAAGAAAGCCATTGGTAAGACATCAGAATAAGAAAAAGAGGCTTGCCTGGGCCAAGAAACATCGTCAATGGACTACTGAAGACTGGAAGAAGGTGTTATGGACTGATGAATCAAAATTTGAAATCTTCAGTTCATCACGCAAGATTTTTGTACGCCGTGGAGTAGGTGAAAGGATGGTTCCTCAGTGTGTGACATCAACTGTCAAACATGGAGGAGGAAGCGTGATGGTCTGGGGCTGTTTTGCTGGATCCAGGGTCGGTGATTTCTACAGAGTGAAAGGCACCCTAAACCAAAACGGCTACCACAGCATTTTGCAGCACCATGCAGTACCCTCTGGTATGGGCCTAGTTGGTCAGGGGTTCATCCTACAGCAAGATAATGACCCAAAACATAAGTCCAAGCTATGCCAGAACTACCTTAGCAAAAAAGAACAAGATGGTAAACTTAAAAACATGGAGTGGCCAGCATAGTCACCAGACTTGGTAAGTAAAGTTTATTTAGCACATTTAAAAACAGCTCGCGCTGACCAAAGTGCTGTACATAGCGCATTAGCCACAGGGTAATAAAATAAAACGCACGTACAAATCAGTGATTTAGGCTAAAAAGTACATTGAAAGACAAACACTTAATTACAAACGTAGCAGGATAAGACAATTAAAATGCCGGGAAGGCCAATATAAAAAGACGAGTTTTGAGCCTGGCTTTGAATATCACAATTGAAGGGGCACTTCTGATGTCAGTTGGCAGTCGGTTCCACAGCTGGGGGCCAGCAACAGAAAAAGCTCTGTCACCTTTTTGGTTAAGCCGGGACCGTGGGACATGGAGGAGACCTTGGCTGGAGGATCTGAGGGACCTGGGGGCTACGTGAAGATGAATGATATCAGCTATGTAGCTGGGGGCCAGGGCATGAAGAGCTTTAAAAACCATCAACAGTATTTTAAATTGTATCCTAGACTGGACTGGAAGCCAGTGCAAGGAGGCTAGGACAGGTGTAATGTGTTCACGCTTTTTTGTATTCGTGAGCAGCCTAGCCGCTGCATTTTGGACCATCTGAAGGCGTGCCGACTTAAACCCCATTGAGCTGGTTTGGGATGAACTGGACAGAAAAGTGAAAGCAAAGCAACCTACAAGTGCCACACATTTATGGGAACTTCTGCAACAGAGTTGGGAAGAACTTTCTGAAGAATATTTGATTTCCATTGTAGAAAGAATGCCACTAGTGTGTTCAGCTGTTATATCTGCCAAATGGGGCTACTTTGATGAGTCAAACATTTAGAATACATTTTGGTTTATAAATTGATTCCATGATTTCTTTTTTAACTTAAATTGTTCAGTTGTTCTATTCTTTCATTTTAGAGTACAATAAGACACTGAACTGCATGAATTTGAATAAAAACCTGGAATAATTGGGTGTTCTAAAACTTTTGACCAGTAGTGTGTATATATTAATATTTTGGTTATTTTCTGTGTTTTGGGCAGAATGACTCAGAGAAAGAGGGTGTCCAACACCCAGAGCTCCTCCCAGAACAAGGTGGGTTTAAATATTTCCTCTTTCATTTGGTGGTTTATTGTTGCCATGGTGATCTCTTCAAAAAGCTTGTTTTCTGACCAACAGTCCAAAACCCAAAGAGGGTTTTCCTGGCTCAGAACGGGCGTTAAGCAGGGGGGTCTGGGGCTCCTCCCCCAGGAAATCAGTGTAAAAGACTTAAATTCCTGCTTCCTGATACATTTTTAGGCACCAATTTATTGTAAAAACGTCTATATTTATGGCAAGGATATCACAAACTTCTGGTGGCAGGTAACAATTTAAAAAAACAAAATATAATGGAATATCATTTATATTCAGTATTCCAGTAAGGGGCCCGGATAGACTACGCTTGACCCCAAAGTCCAGTTGTTTAATCAGTAGGCCTATGAACAGGACTGTTGTAGAAGAGGACTCACAGCTCTGCTATGAACAGGACTGTTAATTCAATTCAATTTATTTATAGTATCTCAAGACTCTTTACAGATGGAGTAGGTCTAGACCACACTCTATAATTTACAAAGACCCAACAATTCCAGTAATTGTTGACGGGACAGACCCAGGCTCTTGGTAGTGGGTGTCTGACGGGACAGACCCAGGCTCTTGGTAGGAGGTGTCTGACGGTCCCGGTTTGGGGTGTGATGAACAGTGGCAATAATAGTCACAATAAAGATAATGGATCAGTGACAAGAAATAGCAGGACGCAGCAGGACATAGCAGGACGCAGCAGGACGCAGCAGGGTATAGCAGGACGCAGCAGGACGTAGCAGGACGCAGCAGGACGCAGCAGGACGCAGCAGGACGTAGCAGGACGCAGCAGGACATAGCAGGACGCAGCAGGACGTAGCAGGGTATAGCAGGACGCAGAAGGACGTAGCAGGGTATAGCAGGACGTAGCAGAGCGTAGCAGGATGTAGCAGGGCATAGCAGGACGTAGCAGAGCGTAGCAGGACGTAGCAGGGTATAGCAGGACGTAGCAGACCGTAGCAGGACGTAGCAGGGTGTAGCAGGGTATAGTAGGATGTAGCAGAGCGCAGCAGGATGTAGCAGAGCGCATTAGGATGTAGCAGGGCGCAGCAGGATATAGCAGAGCGTAGCAGGACGTAGCAGGATATAGCAGAGCGTAGCAGGACGTAGCAGAATATAGCAGGACGAGAGCAGATGTAGCAGGGCATAGCAGGACGAGCAGAGCATAGCAGGATGTAGCAGGGCATAGCAGGACGAGAGAGCAGCAGGACGAGCAGGGCGCAGCAGGATGTAATAGAGGACGAGCAGACCCGTAGAGGAGCAGGGTGTAGCAGGGTATAGATGTAGCAGAGCGCAGCAGGATGTAGCAGAGCGCATTAGGATGTAGCAGGGCGCAGCAGGATATAGCAGAGCGTAGCAGGACGTAGCAGAATATAGTAGGACGTAGCAGAGCGTAGCAGGGTGTAGCAGGGCGTTGCAGGGCGTAGTAGGGTGTAGCAGGGCCTTGCAAGGCGTGGCAGGGCGTAGTAGGATGTAGCAGGACGTAGCAGGGTGTAGCAGGACGTAGCAGGGTATAGCAGGATGTAGCAAAGCGCAGCAGGATGTAGCAGGGCGCAGCAGGATGTAGCAGGGCGCAGCAGGACGTAGCAGGGCGTCGCAGGGCGTAGTAGGATGTAGCAGGGCGTAGTAGGACGTAGCAGGACGTAGCAGGGTGTAGCAGGACGTAGCAGGGTATAGTAGGATGTAGCAGGGCGCAGCAGGATGTAGCAGGGCGTTGCAGGGCGTAGCAGGGCGTTGCAAGGCGTGGCAGGGCGTAGTAGGATGTAGCAGGACATAGCAGGGCGTAGCAGGACGCAGGAGGGCGTAGCAGGACGTAGCAGGACGTAGCAGGGCGCAGCAGGTCGTAGCAGGACGCAGCAGGGCATTGCAGGGCGTAGTAGGATGTAGCAGGACGCAGCAGGGCGTGGCAGGGCATAGTAGGATGTAGCAGGACGCAACAGGGCGTAGTAGGGCGTAGTAGGGCGTTGCAGGGTATAGCAGGGCGTAGCAGGGTATAGCAGGACGTAGCAGGACCAGAAGGACGTAGCAGGGTATAGCAGGCCGTAGCAGAGCGCAGCAGGACGAGAAGATGGACGAGCAGGGACCGAGAAGGACGAGTAGGGTATAGCAGGAGGACGAGCAGGACGTAGCAGGGCATAGCAGGCCGTAGATGAGCAGCAGGGCGCAGGATGGACGAAAGCAGGGCGAGATGGAGCAGGAGAAAAGCGAGCAGGATGTAGCAGGGTATAGCAGGACGAGAAGAGCAGGGGCGTAGCAGGGCGAGCAGGAGCAGGCGCGCAGGGCAGGGTATAGCAGGAGCAGGGCGTAGCAGGGCGCTGGCAGGCAGCGAGCAGGACGTAGCAGGACGTAGTAGGATGTAGCAGGTCGTAGAAGGGCGTTGCAGGGCGTAGTAGGATGTAGTAGGGTGTAGCAGGGCGTTGCAGGGCGTAGTAGGATGTAGCAGGATGCAGCAGGGCGTTGCAGGGCATAGTAGGATGTAGTAGGGTGTAGCAGGGCGTTGCAGGGCGTAGTAGGATATAGCAGGGCGTAGCAGGATGTAGCAGGATGTAGCAGGGCGTAGCAGGGCGTAGCAGGACGCAGCAGGGCGTGGCAAGGCGTAGTAGGACGCAGCAGGACCCAGCAGGGCGTTGCAGGGCGTAGTAGGATGTAGCAGGGCATAGCAGGGCGTAGCAGGATGTAGCAGGGCGTAGCAGGATGTAGCAGGGCGCAGCAGGACGCAGCAGGGCGTGGCAGGGCGTGGCAGGGCGTAGTAGGATGCAGCAGGGCGTGGCAGGACGCAGCAGGGCGTGGCAGGGCGTAGCAGGATGTAGCAGGGCTGCAGCAGGACGAGCAGCAGGCGGCAGGGCGAGTAGGGGCGTAGCAGGACGCAGCAGGGCGTGGCAAGGCGTAGTAGGGTGTAGTAGGACGCAGCAGGGCGTGGCAGGGCGTAGTAGGGTGTAGCAGGACGCAGCAGGGCGTGGCAGGGTGTAGTAGGACGCAGCAGGACGCAGCAGGGCGTAGTAGGGTGAAGCAGGACGCAGCAGGGCGTGGCAGGGTGTAGTAGGATGTAGCAGGGCGTTGCAGGGCGTGGCAGGGCATAGTAGGACGTAGCAGGACGTAGCAGGGTGTAGCAGGACGTAGCAGGATGTAGCAGGGTATAGCAAGATGTAGCAGGGTGTAGCAGGGTATAGCAGGACGTAGCAGGACCCAGCCGGACTTAGCAGGGATCCAGAAGGACGAAAGCAGGCATAGCAGGACCCAGGCCGTGAGCAGGGCATAGCAGGATGCAGCAGAGCGCAGCAGGATGCAGCAGGCCTAGTGACATAGTAGAGCCGAGCAGGCTTAGCAGGACACAGCAGGGCCAGGACGAGAGGGCAGGGGCGTGAGGGGCATTGCAGGGTGTTGCAAGGCGTGGCAGGGCGTAGTAGGATGTAGTAGGATGTAGCAGGGCGTAGCAGGCGGCGTTGCAGGATGTAGCAGGACGGTGTAGCAGGGCGTTGCAGAAGTGTAGGATGTGTAGGGTGTAGCAGGGCGTTGCAGGGCGTGGCAGGGCGTAGTAGCATGTAGCAGGGCGTGCAGGGCCTTAATAGGGGACGTGGCAGGGCAGGGCGCAGGGGTGTAGGATGTAGGGGCGTTGCAGGGGCGCAGCAGGGCGCACAGGGCGCAGCAGGCGCAGCAGGGCGCAGCAGGCGTGGCAGGCGTGGTAGGATGTAGCAGGACGTGGCAGGGCGCAATGGACATAGGGCGTTGCAGGAGGCGGCAGGGCGTGGCAGGGCGCAGCAGGGCGTTGTTGGGCGTAGTAGGGTGTAGGCAGGCGTGGCAGGCGGCGTAACAGGGCAGTAGCAGGACACAGCAGGACGCAGCAGGGCGTAGTAGGGTGAAGCAGGACATAGCAGGATGCAGCAGGGCGTAGTAGGGCGTAGCAGGACCATGGCGACAGGATGCAACCATAATTTAGCTTGATGTTATTGTCGTGTTGTTACCATGCAGAGACAGTCGGTGCCGTTGGCGTCTCAGGAAGAAGACGATGACTCGACGTTCACTCAGCCAAGTTCTTCTCAGGTTCAGAGAGGGCTGGAGAGGTTCACACCTGCACAGGTAGACCAGAAGGTAAGATACCCTCTAACCCAGAGAATCAAGGTGGGCGATATATCGTTTAGACGATAATATCCAAATTGTTGTCTGGACAATATGCAAAATTGGGATATCGAATATTACATAATTTGTACAATCCGACCCCCCAAACAAGAAAAGAGCTGAAGGAAGTTAAAGAGAAAACAAATAACGCACACTATAACTTTCTAAACAATTATATGTAGCGATTTTAATACTGTAGGGGTTTGTTTGACTGTATTTTTTTGTACAAAATCATGATCGTTCCTCAATTGCACGAGAGTAAGCTGCTACTAATTTGCAATCCAACTACGGAGTTCTTACCTGTGTGTTATGACGTTTCTTAGGTTGAACCAACCATCCAAAAACATAAAGAGTAAAGCCGATGTACGATTAATATAATAGCTGCTAGAAAAGGCAAAATATGCGTTGTTTGCGGAAAACTGAAGTCTGAAGTTAAAGTTTTTCTTAAATGTCTGTGGCGTCCTCAGGGCTTAACCCTAACCCACTGGAATAGCCCCCAAACAGGGCTTCTTTTAACTTCTAAACTTTTTTTTTTTAGTACAAACTAAAACATTTTTATTAATACGGGGAACTGCCCATAATGCCTCAGTGCCCCTGACGTCTTACGTCATTACAGCGTGCCGTGCGTATGTTATGTTATCAATCACTTGTTATTTAGCTTTGAGCGCAACAACACAAAAATGGGCGAAGAAAGCGAAAATACACAGTCATCCTCAGAACCAGTGCCAGAAGAGTTAACAGCGAGACGTGGGTCAACTTCTTTAGCCTGGAGATGGTTTGGTTTTGACAAAAAAAGACGAGCAACAAACGTCGGCCATCTGTAGAATTTGTCGCAAGCAGATCGCTGTAAAGCAGAGCGCTACAACCAACCTCTTCATCATCTCCGTACCACGCACAAAACACAGTTTGAAGAGTATGAAAGGCTTTGTGCTGAACAAAACAGCACTGCTGCTACAAACACAGTACAAAAAAACAAACCGACACAACAGACCTTGGCAGAAACATTCACAAAGAAAACACCATATGAAAAAGTGGAAAACGATTACAAACTCTGTAACAACTTTTATTGCAAGGTCTATGTTGCCAATTCAATCAGTCAAGAAGGATGGGTTTCAACAAAATGTTACAGACTTTAGATCCCGATATAAGCTGCCTTCAAGGAGATATTTCAGTGAAACCGCTCTACCCAAACTGTACGAGTCTTGTCGACAAACGCTGTCCCATAAATTGCAGAACGTCACCTATTATGCCACAACCTCCGATCTGTGGTCCAGCAGAACCTCGGAGCCGTACCTATCTCTGACAATACATTTTGTCGATGAAGAATGGCAACTACAGAGCTATTGCCTTCAGACATTTTACTTCCCAGAGGACCACACCGGTGAACTTATTGCTCAAGGTCTAACAGATCCCCTGTCCTCATGGACTTTGGACAATGAGCGTATGGTTGGCTTGACCACTGACAGCGGGGCTAATGTGGTCAGTGCTCGGAGGATCAACAAATGGCAGCCACTTCCATGTTTTGGCCACAGACTTCACATTGCCATTGGTAAGTATTTCAATTTGAAATGAACTATAACCAATTATTGATATTTAAGTTAAATTATTGTTGTTGAGATGTATAATTTATATTATATTTATATAATTATATATTTATAGATTATATTTATAATGTAGTGCTTATAGTGCAAAGGGTTCATGAACTATCTGTTTTAGTTTGGGTATGCCATTTCTGGGGATTTTTCAAAAGTGGGCTTGAAGCTTAACAGGTTAAAAACATAAAAGAACAATAAAGACTTTATTGAATAATTTATTATTTTAAAAAAGTTAAGTGTTTTTATTTTTTCTCCTGCAGAGCGGAGCATGCGAGATCCCCGCATTGACCGAGCCTTAGGAGTCTGCAAAGAAGTTGTGGCAGCTTTTTCCAACAGCTGGGGAAAAAAAAAAACTCTGGCAAAAGTACAAGAACTCAAGGCAGCGGATGATCGAAAGGATTTTGGAGCAGCACAAGGCCATACAACAAGAACTGTCTCAAGACAAAAAGCACAGGCACCTGATTCCTACATGGCAAGATGTTGAAGTTTTATATACTGTATATAGTTTTATACATATGCTCTGTCCGGTGAGCAACCGGTCACAGTTTCTTATGTTACACCTGTACTGTCCTCGTTCAACAACGATGTCCTGGCAGTTCAGTCAGATGATACAGACTTGACCAAATGATTCATCGGCACCGATAGTTGATTGGTGGAACTATCGTTATCGGCAAAAATCCATGGCGATAGTTTTTCCTGGTTGCGTCCGTTGCTGGAGCGGCTGAGAAGCGAACGCTGTCATTCATTCCACAGTACACCGAGCTGAGAAGGCTCTGCTGGCATCATGCGTTACAATAGATAGACACGTGTTACTGCGCGCTGCACGGAGAGCACATGCTGTGCGACATCAGATGTGCGTTTAAAGCATCGACAGCAAAAAGGTATGTATACAGTACATTTTGTCATATCATTATAAAGTTATTCATTTGTTGAATAGATGCTGCATTAGTAGAGAAAGAACAGCACAACAGTATTTGTTTGCTTTCAAAGCTGAGATGACGCTAAACATTAGTAGTAGTCTAACTAACCTCAAGCGGTTAAACACTGACAAAAATGAACGCCGAAGTCCGACCCAAATTGTCCACGATCCGTCTAGTGGCTGCCGCTGGAGAATTGAGATGTGTAGAATCGACAGCGCATTCATTTTAAAATCCTCAGCGGAGGAGCATCAACAACTGCCCAAAAGCACGGTAGCGTTAGCTATATGGTAGAGAGAGAGAGAGAGAGAGAGAGTTATATGGTGGAGAGAGATAGAGAGAGACTGGAGAGAGAGAGAGAGAGAGTGAAGAGAGGGAGCGCCCAGCGCCGCTAGAACAAAGCTGTGACTCATTGAAATAAAACGTGTTTTCGCCGATTCATCTCTAGAAATGTGACTGTAGCGAGCATGTCACTATCACTAACGTTATCCACATTTATATTTAAACGCAACAAATGATATATCCAGCTTCATAAAAGTCGGAAGTTAGAACGAATGCATTGTGCAAGGAGTGGTTGCTATGGAGACGATACACAGTGTTGAGTTCCGTTGCTCTGATTGGTTGGAGGTCTATCCAGTGAATGCAGATGCATTTTTTTTCCTGGTTCTGTTGGAACACGCCCCATAATCACAGCCCAATGGATCGGTTTCAGACTCACATTCTGACTAGAATCTGAGTAGGACCACGTCAGGCTAGGTCTAAACCGTTCTACAGAGAAGAATGGCGTCACTGTTTTGAGATTTGGCATACATTTGGGCCTTTTTTGAAGAAATGTAAATAGTTTGTCCTTTTTATATGAATTATAATGCTCATGTTTATTTTTGCACTGGATGACTCCAAATATGTAGGAGAACTGTTTTAGACAACACACATGCTTGTGTAGCATTGCTGTGGGTGTAATATCAATAAATATGACATTATTATTTTGATTATTGGCAAAAGCGTCTGGACTTATTTGAAAAAATGTATGTATTTTGTCAACTGTTTTATCCAGTATCAATTCTAAATACTATCGGTCGATTAATCGGTTATCGGCAAATACGGCCCAATTTAGCTATCTGTATCGGTAAAATCCACTATCTGTCGACCTCTAATCTCATTCCACTACAGCAGTACCTGAGGATGAAGGCACCAGTGAGACACTGCCTGCAAAAAAGGCAAAGAAATCTTTTGGAAGTTATTTTAAAAAAACACAGCAAGCCAACAGGGTAGAGGAGTCTCTCCAAAGTGCAGTTGAAAAGGAAATGCACAGCTACCTCATGATACCTGAGATAGACCGTGACACAGATCCATTAATCTGGTGGAAAACTCAAGAGGTAAATTTCCTTAGAATTGGGAAATTAGCCAGGAAGTATCTGCATCCCTGCTTCAAGGAGCCCTTCAGAGAGGGCATTCAGCACAGGTGGGAATGTAGTTACATGTCAGAGAGCTTATTTATATTATAGACATCTACATTTTGGTCTTTATGTTCATATTATGTTACAGACAGTGCAGTATACTAAACGTATTACCAGTGTTGATCAAAGTACATAATTTAATACTTGAGTAAAAGTACAACTAGTTCTACTTGCTGTAGAAAATACTTTAATGCTTTTTACTTTGGAACCTTTGGAAAAATGTAGGAGAGTAGAAAGTATTATATTAATCTTTCAAAATAGAGGCATAAAAGTAATCAGTTCTCAACAAAAAAAATCTTAAGTAAAGTTTAGATCTACTTAAGTAAATTTACTTTGTTACTGACCACCTCTACTGCATGTTTACACTTACAGTTTACACTGGTGTTTACCAAAGAAGTGTTTTGTAATGTCAAAACTGTTTGCTTTATTGCACATTTTACCTGCAGAGCAGTGTCTGTTATTGATTTTGTTCCTTTTGTCTTTTTTTTATTCTCATCTTTTATATTAATATAATGTGCAAAAATGTTATATTGTGTTGTGTTCTAATATTTACATTTTGCAAAACAACTTTTTCTTTAAAGAGGTAGTCACATTGTTAGTCTATTACTAATCGAGTACTGTTTGCAAAGCACAAAGTTAATTTATTACGTACATATATTGTACTGAAAAAGCACTGTTCTTGTATTACAATAAATATTTAGTACAGTAACTTGGTTCATGTTTAAATCAATAATGTCTCATATCTTTATGTACTAGTAATTCTATACAATGATAGGTCAAATGCAGCAAGTCAAAAGACCAACTGGACCTTCTTTGCCAGTTTGCACACATTTCTTTGAAGGATTTCAAAAATATCGTCTGAATATCGATATCGAGATATTGAAAAGAAATATTGAGATATTAATTTTTCCCACCCCTACCAGAGAACCTCTAACCCAGAGACCCTCGAACCCATAGATATAGAACAATATATATGACATGACGTCATAACTTATGGCCTAACTGTCCGCCATCTTACTAGGGTACTGTTTACAATTGTCACCTATGGCAGCCAGTATGGTTGTCAGCTGTGCAGCACCTAACTGCTTTACCAGAAGGACCAAAGAGACCCAGGAGGCTGCCATCACTTCCCACATGTCAGTAGGCGTAGATAGAGTAATTTTTTTCTTCTTTCTTTAACTATAAATGCAGAAAAAGTTGGTGAACTAGCTAGCTAGTTACGTTACCTAGCAACTGTTAACAGACCGGCTGAGATGTCAGTTATTGGTGATTGCTAGCTAGCTCTTAACAACATTTATGAACGGCAAACATTGTTTTAGTTAGATTTTTTTTTTTACCTCAAATAACACATTTAGTAACGTTAATGTTATATAACTGTTTTTTTTAACACGTTGTTAATATTGACATACATTGACTGCTGCGGCTGATTTCACTCTATCTGTGTTAAGTTTTCAGTTAAATTAAAGTTAACGAAATGTATTCTTCTTTACTCCTAAATCTAATTTTATATCTCAAGACAAATCCAGCAAGTTAACGGTACGTTAAAATGTAACGTTACACACAGAGTAAAGTTACGTTACACAAATCAACATTAGCCACATCCAGCAAACACAGAGCCTAACAGACCAGCCGCACTTAAGGTTACATTTTCACCGGCTAACGTTAGCTCCCCAAACATTAGCCATGTTGAATCCTGCTGTCAGTCATCATATATTAACATCTATTGTTGTCCGCTTACCTCACGCCTTTACACGATTTTACTTTCAGTAAAGCAAATTAAAACTTAATAATCCATATGTCTTGATGAGGTAAAGTAACGTCCAGAAAGACTTCCTACTTCAGCAGCAAGTCTCCGCATTACTATCGTAAATGTAATTTCCATAACGTTAGCGCAATGAAAATTGCAACAAGTCCATCAGCAGTTCTGGTGAAGTCATTATAGTCTTTATCAACAAAAACTCATTGAAGCTAGCGAGGCTCTTCAACTACTCCGCTCATCGTCAAAACAAACTCCATGCCGGCCGGTGACCGTAAGAAAACAAATGCTACACAGGAAGTAGCGGTGTTGATGGGAAATGTGGTCTTATAGTTGAGATAAAATCTACAGACATAAATAAATGTATTAATAAATTACAGTTGGAGGTTTCTCTCATGTGTCTTATCGTAGGTACCGCTCTATAGAAGATAATACTGAATCTATTTAGGATTTTTACATTAAAAAATATTTAATGTATATTAGCCATTCAGAATACCAAGACCAAAGTTTTTACATATTAAGTTCAGGCAAGATTGAAAAAATAAAATTACCTGCAATATAAATGCAAAATTATGAGATTATCTTTATAACTGAACGAATTACTTGTTCTCTTGGAGCTATATCAATCAAAATTCCACCCAAATATCTATTTTTTTGTTTCTTTCTAGAAAGGCACAGTTGTCTACAGTCATTACTTTGAATTAAAACCATTATTGATGTATTGGTAGAAAAATATAAGGATAATAAAGACACCATGAGCCTCTTTCCCCATTGATTCCAATGGAAGCAATTCTAAAACTTAACCCTGGTAAGATGGCCGCCAAGTGCTTCCATCCTAGAATGGCAAGTCAGAATTACATATATATCCTATCTATTGTTCTATATCTATGCTCTAACCTCTAACCCAGAGACCCTCTAACCCAGAGACCCTCTACCTTCTAACGCAGTGACTCTGTAACCCAGAGACCCTCTAACCTCTAACCCAGAGACCCTTTAACCTCTAACCCAGTGACTGTAACCCAGAGACCCTCTAAGAACTAACCCAGAGACCCTCTAACCCAGAGACACTCTAACTAGAGACCCTCTAACCCAGAGACCCTCTACCCTCTAACCCAGAGACCCTCTACCCTCTAACCCAGAGACCCTCTAACCCCTAACCCAGAGACCCTCTAACCCCTAACCCAGAGACCCTCTAACCTCTAACCCAGAGACCCTCTAAATCTTGTCTTGCTTTAAGGACTTATTCACACATTGTTGTTGCTCTGCAGACGGCGGAGGTGGTGCAGTTCTTCCTGGTTCGGGACCAGAAGAAGATTCCTGTTCGCAGAGCAGGTACAAACACCTGTCTCACTGTGTGTTATACGTTCTCACTGTGTGTTATTACATGTCTCTCTGTGTGTGTTATACCGGTCTCTCTGTGTGTGTTACCTCTCTCTGTGTGTTGTTACATGTCTCTCTGTGTGTTGTTACATGTCTCTCTGTGTGTTGTTACATGTCTCTCTGTGTGTTGTTACATGTCTCTCTGTGTGTTGTTACATGTCTCTCTGTGTGTTGTTACATGTCTCTCTGTGTGTTACCTGACAGGTTATTTGGGGGAGGTTGGGTCATGTGACTGACCCGACAGTGTTGTTTCTGTCTCCTCATTGGGAGACAAAAACTACGTCCTGTAGCTTTAAGAAACTACGTCCTGTAGCTTTAAGAAACTACGTCCTGTAGCTTTAAGAAACTACATCCTGTAGCTTTAAGAAACTACGTCCTGTAGCTTTAAGAAACTACATCCTGTAGCTTTAAGAAACTACGTCCTGTAACTTTAAGACAAATATATGAAATGTTGTGTTTGTGTTTTCAGACCTGGTGAAACACGTGTTGAAGGATTACAGAAACATTTACCCAGAAATCATGAAGAGAGCAGCGCGCACCTTTGACCAGGTTAGTCTGAAACATAACTTTATTTAAACTAAACTCTGAGTAGGGCTGCACGATTATGGCCAAAATGATAATCACGATTATTTTGATCAATATTGAGATCACGATTAATTATCACTATTTGTTGATTTTAACCAGAACAAATTTTAATTCAATTTTATTTATAGTATCAAAGAGTTCTCTCGAGACACTTTACAGATAGAGTAGGTCTAGACCACACTATAAATTCCAAAGCCCCAACAATTCCCGGAATTCCCTCAAGAGCAAGCATTAGCAGTGGCTATTGCGACCGTGGCAAGGAAAAACTCCCTTTTAGGAAGAAACCTCGGCAGACCCAGACTCTTGGTAGGCGGTGTCTGACGGGGCCGGTTGGGGGGTTGATGAACAGTGGTGATAATGGTCACATTAAAGATAATGGATCAGTGACTTCGAAGGTCATCGTGGAAGTTCATGTCATAGCAGGGCACATCGTGTCATACTGAGTAGTGCAGTCTCCTATACCGGATCTTGACTACTCTGTGCGTATGAACATCACAGCAAGAAGAAACATAAGGACTCCGGGGAGTAAACTCCCCAGAGCTAGGTTAGTAACAAGCAGGATGCACACAAAAGGAAACAAGTGAAAACAGAGATGAGAGAGCAGCTCAGTGTGTCATAGGAAGGAAGGAACTTCCCCGGCAGTCTAGAATTATAATAGCATAACTAAGAGAGGCAGGTTAAAGAGAGGTGCCTGGTCGGGCTAGAACTCTCCCCAACCGGATCGGGCTGTACTGGCCTGCCTCCCTCTACTCTCGCTATATTATTGATTATATGATAAATAAAACTGATGATTACGAAGAGGAGCAGGTGGGCCGGTTAGGCGGACGCTGCAACTCCTCACTCCTTAACTATAAGCTTTATCAGAGAGGAGGGTTTTCAGTTTACTCTTAAATGTGGTGACGGTGTCTGCCCCTCGAACCCAGACTGGGAGCTGGTTCCACAGGAGCGGAGCCTGATAGCTGAAGGCTCTGGCCCCCAGTGTACTTTTAGAGTCTCTAGGAAACACAAGTAGCTCTGCATTCTGGGAGCGTAGTGCTCTACTAGGAATGATGGTGCTTGACCATTTAGAGCTTTGTAAGTCAGGAGGAGGATTTTAAATTCAATCCTAGATTTCACAGGGAGCCAGTGCAGAGAAGCCAATACAGGAGAAATATGATAATAATAATAATAATAATAATAATAATAATAATAATAATAATAATATATCTCTTCTCTTAGTTCTCGAGAACACGCGCTGCAGCATTCTGGATCTGCTGGAGAGTCTTAAGGGACTTTTTTGAGCAACCTGATAATAAGGAATTGCAGTAGTCTAGTCTAGAAGTAACGAATGCATGGACTAGTTTTTCAGCATCGTTTTGAGACAGGATATTCCAAATTTTGGCAATGTTACAAAGATGGAAAAAGGCTGTTCTTGAGGTTTGTTTCAAGTGGGCATTGAAGGATATATCCTGATCAAAAATAACTCATAAATTTCTGACAGTAGTGCTGGAGGCCAGGGCAATACCATCCAGAGTAGCTATATCTTTAGATAATGAAGTTCGGAGGTGCTTTGGTCCCATCACAATAACTTCAGTTTTGTTTGAGTTTAACATCAGGAAATTGTGGGTCATCCAGGATTTTATATCTTTAATACACGCTTGAAGTTTAGTTAACTGACAACTTTCGTCTGGCTTAATTGACAGATATAATTGGGTGTCATCTCCGTAACAGTGAAAGTTAATTGAGTGTTTCCTAATATTACCTAGAGGAAGCATATATAAGGAAAATAGAAGCAGAGCCTTGAGGAACGCCATGGCTAACTTTAGCGTACTTGGAGGGTTTATCGTTAATGTTAACAAATTGGGATCGCTCAGAGAAATAGGACTTAAACCAGCTTAGTGCGATTCCTTTAATGCCAACTAAGTGTTCCAGTCTCTGTAACAGGATGGTATGGTCAATAGTGTCAAATGCAGCACTAAGATCTAGTAGAACAAGAATGGAGACAAGTCCTTTGTCAGCAGCAGTTAGGTCATTAGTAATTTTCACCAGTGCCGTCTCTGTGCTATGATGCATTCTAAATCCTGACCAAAAGTCTTCAAATAGATTGTTCCTATGTAGAAAGTCACATAGTTGGTTAGCAACTACCTTCTCAAGGATTTTGGAGAGAAAGGGAAGGTTAGATATAAGTCTATAGTTGGCTAAGACTTCGGGATCTCGGGTAGGTTTTTTTCAGAATAGGTTTTATCACCGCTATTTTAAATTACTGCGATACATGACCTGTTAATAAAGACAAATTGATTGTGTTTAATATTGTGGTGTTGGCCACAGGTAGTGCTTCTTTAAGTTAGGGTTAGAGACCTTTAACATTAATTGTTGAAGGTCCATAGGATAAAAGCAGCTTAAGTATGTATCAGGTCTTATCGTTCTCTCCAGTCCTCCTGCGCCCAATGGTGAGCTGTTAGAAGTTGAGGGCGAAAGGTGATGAATTTTATCTCTTATTGTTATAATTTTATCATTAAAGGAGGTCATGAAGTCATCACTACTCAGAGCTACAGGAATAGATGGCTCAGAGCTGTGGCTATCGGTCAGCCTGGCTACAGTGCTGAAAAAGAAACCTTGGGTTGTTCTTATTTTCTTCTATTAGTGATGAGTAATAGTCTGATCTGGAAATTCTTAGGGCCATCCTATAGGTTTTCAGACTATCTTGCCAATCCACATGAGATTCTTCCAGTTTAGTGGAACGCCACTTACTTTCAAGTTTTCGTGAGATTTGTTTTAATTTGCGAGTTTGGGAGTTATACCAAGGTGCTAGTTTCCTTTGCTTCATCATCTTTTTTTTGAGAGGAGCGACCGAGTCTAAAGTTGTCCGTAGGCAGGCCGTAGCAGCGTCTACGAAGTTATCAATTTGGGAGGGACTAAAGTTAACCTAAAGGTCCTCTGTTATATTAAGGCACGACATTGAGTTAAGTGGGAAAGCTGTTGGAATATCTTCCTTAAATTTAGTTATAGCACTGTCAGATAGGCATCTAGTGTAGAAACTTTTATTTAATTTCTCATGGTCTGGTAATAGGAATTCGAAAGTCATTAAATGATCTGATGATAATAAAGGATTCTGCGGAAATACTATTAAATCTTAAATTTTGATTCCATATTCTAGCACAAGGTCAAGGGTGTGGTTAAAACGGTGCGTGGCCTCATGCACACTCTGACTGAAACCAATTGAATCTAGTAGTGAATTGAAAGCAGTAGTAAGGCTATTGCTGTCAACGTCCACATGGATATTAAAATCACCTACAATTACAAGTACTTTGTCTGATTGAAGGACTATACTTGATAAGAACTCATTTCAATTCAGATAAAAATTCAGAATACGGACCTGGTGGGCGGTGAACAACAAATATAATTGGCTGTACCGTTTTCCACGTTGGGTGTTGAAGATTAAGAACAAGGCTTTCAAACGAGTTATAATTTAGTTTAGGTTTAGGATTAATTAACAGGCTTGAGTCAAATAATATGGCTGCAACTCCCCCTCCTTGGCCTGAGCCTCGTGGAATTTGAGTATTATTATGACTGGGAGGAGTGGCTTCATTTAGACTAACATATTCATCGTGGCTCAGCCGTGTTTTGATGAGAAAAAATAAATCCATTTGGTTATCTGATATCAATTCATTTACCAATATTGCTTTAGAAGACAGAGATCTAATCTTTAATAGTCCACATTTGATTTTCCTATTCTGTTCTGTCAGTGCAGTGGTTCTTTTAATTCCAATTAGGTTGTTGAGTATAGCACCTCTTTTGTTTATGTTAATCAATCTCAGTCGGGGAACAGACACAGTGGTTATGGGATTATGAACAAGTGGTTGTTCCAAAGGAGCAAGCACAGAGGAGCACAGTCAATCACCACTTAATCAGGGGTTAAGTGGTGTCCAAGATGGCAGCACGTCTCTCTGTCTGTGCGTGAATGAATGGGTGATATTTGTCTGATATTTGTTTGTTCATGGGAAAACTGCCAACTGTTCACTTGGTGAGCTTTCGAATAATACTACTGCTTTAACAAAGAGTCGGTATTTGTCATTCTCGACTATTTTATGACGAAAATCCGTATAGTTTAAGTCGGAACTGACATCCTCAGTGAACCGGCTCTGTAGTCCTATTGCAGTGCAGGCTGAAAACGCACGGTATTCGTGTAATCCCCATCTGAATACGTGATTACGACCATCAAGCTGGCACGGAAATTTACCTGGACCTGTGGTTTGTTTCTTCGCCGTTTCTGGAGGATCTGTTTCGCGCTGACGGGTCGGAGCCTGTTCACCTGCTGGAGCTCGATAGCAGACGTGTCGCTGTTTTTGATGTGCCTGATCTCTTCATGATGAAGGAAAGTGCTTTTTTCCTCTCTCTTACTGCTGGTTTTAAGATATAGCCCGTTGTTTTAGAGGCGGCTGGTCTTGATTTTAACTCTTTTATCCGCAGCATTGCTTCAACTCTGCCGGGTTTCCTGTTTACGAGTGACTGCACGCTACATCACTGGTCGCCGCGGAGAAACGGAAAACCCGTAATGGATTCAGTCGCTGACCTGGACTCCGTCACCACACTTAGACCTGTTTCTTGGCTGCCCGGGTCCCACGTAATATTCTGCCTTAAGGTCGTCTGGATGGTGCGACGGACATGGAGAGAAAGAAGTGGTTGCTCCTGGCCTCTCTGTTTTTATTTTTCTTTGTTCTTTTGTCCTACTGGGGGCAACTACCACTGGAATGGCTACTCCGGTCCAGTGTTCCCAAGACCGTGTGATTCATACAAGGGCACGTGCGCATCTGGCTGTTCATTTAATGTTGCACCATTCCCTCTGCCCCTATTCTTCCCCTCTGACTCTGTTGACTTGGTCTGCTTGTCCAGTACCATGTTGTTATGGGACAACTTTACCACTATCTCTGGGGTGCTACAAGACTCCAATTTTGGGACCGAGAAGCAACGAATCGTACAAGAAATCTCTTAAGCACAAATGTTTAATTGTTTTATTACTGTTGATGTCAGGGAATGTACAGCCCAACCCAGGCCCAGATACCCCTATAAGTTTTAATACCCCAGCAGATTTTAAAGAAAGATCTGGTCTTGGGTTCTTTCATTTGAACGTATGCAGTCTTGTTCCTAAGATGGACATGTTGCGCATCTGGGCGCACTCTACAGACGCTGATGTATTTGTCTTGTCTGAAACCTGGTTCAGTAAATCGGTTTCTGATAAAGTAATTAATATTAGTGGTTACAATGTTTTTAGGAGTGACCGCCCTAATAGAGGTGGGGGTGTAGCAATCTACATCAAAAATCAATACCAAGTTAATGTACTGCTGTCAAAATCAATAGTCAAACAGTTTGAATTCTTAGCTTTGGACCTCGAAGTCTCTAAATCACTTACTATAACGGTTGTTGGTTGTTATAGGACACCTGCAGCTGTCAGCAGTGCTCTGCCCTCCTTAATGCATCTCCTTTCAGATTTTAACTCTAAGGAATTAGTAGCCTTCGGAGATCTTAACTGGAACTGGTTGCAACCAGCATCTGATGATTTCAGAGCTTACTGTGACTCATTAAATCTCTTTCAGATCGTTGACAGTCCCACACGGCCAAACTTTAAAAACCCAGAAAAATCATCCCTAATAGACGTGATTCTAACTAATGTTCCTCACAAGTATTCAACTGCTTCCGTATTTGCAAACGACATCAGTGATCATTGTGTTGTAGCAACACTCAGAAATACTAAAATTCCTAAAACCAAACCACGTATTATAGTCAAGCGTAACATGAAGCACTTTTCAGAACAAGAATTCTTTAATGACTTATCAAATTACGATTGGGAAAATATTAACACCAGTACAGATGTCGAAAGCGCCTGGAGACTTTTTTTATGATGGGTTTACCAATATAATTAATAAGTATGCTCCATTAAAGAAATACAGAGTCAAAGGCCGAAACAATGTTTGGTTTTCACCAGACTTAGCAATTACCCTCCATGAGCGCAATGTGGCATGGGCAAAAGCCAGAAAATCAACTCAGGACTGACTGGCTGGTCTTCAGACAGCTGCGCAATGCGTGTACTCTTAAAATTAGAAAAGCCAAAGCTGATCATTTTATTTCTCAAACAACTCATAACCTCAATAACCCGTCAAAATTTTGGAAAACTATCAAATCATTAACAGAAAATACTAATGGCCTAGAGTTTCCCTCAAGTATTGTGATGGACTCTGAAAAAGTCACTGACAAAGCCAAAATACTTGACTGTTTCAACGAACATTTCATCGCCTCAGGATTTTTATTTGATTCAGTCAGTCCCCAGCATGACTATTCCTCTACAGTTGAGACTGTTGGTCTAGATCCTTCTAGCCAGTCTTTTAGTTTGAGTCCTATCACTGCTTCAGAAGTAAATAAAGCCCTCAAGCACTTGGACTCAACTAAATCCGCAGGCCCTGATAAACTGGATCCCTACTTTTTAAAGCTAGCAGGGAATTTTATTGCCGTGCCCTTAACCAATATTTTTAATCTGTGCTTGAACACAAATGACATCCCTCCCATTTGGAAATCAGCCTTTGTGGTTCCCATGCTAAAAGGTGGTGACCCTTCGATCTTAAACAACTACAGACCAATCTCTAAACTGTGTGTCCTGGTCAAGGTCCTAGAATCCCTTGTCAGTGATCAGTTAAAGAATTTTTTTAACAGTCAGAATGTTTTATCTGACTTCCAATCTGGTTTTAGAAAAGGGCATAGTACAACATCAGCAGCCCTTAAGGTTTTAAACAATTTTATCGAAGCTACGGACAATAAGCAGCATTGTGCAGCCCTTTTTATTGACCTTTCGAAAGCATTTGATACAGTGGATCATACAGTACTTAAACAGAGACTGTATAGGGCTGGGCTTTGTGAGCAAACTGTTGGCAGGTTTGTTAACTACCTTACAGACAGAACTCAGTGTGTGCAGGCGGTGGGTAGCACTTCCCGCTACCTAAAAATAACAAAAGGTGTGCCTAAGGGGTCAGTCTTGGGGCCACTGTTATTCATCATCTACATCAATAATATTGATCATAATGTGTCTAATGTAAAATTTCATTTTTATGCTGATGACACTGTAATGTATTACTCAGCACCCACCGCAGACCAGGCCCTCACTCACCTACAACTTGCTTTCAACACGCTTCAACATAATCTCCATGATTTAAAACTTGTTTTAAATGCAGAAAAAACTAAAGTCATGCTTTTTTTCAAATTCAAAATTTAAATCAAATCTGCCTTCAATTCTCACTTCTCATGGTACAAAAATTGGATGTGTATCTAAGTACAGATATCTTGGTATTTTAATTGATGACTCTATTTCTTTCACCTTCCTATACCCTTCACATTGAGCAGCTAGCTAAAAGATTAAAACTCAAACTAGGGTTTTATTTTAGAATTAAATCTTGCCTCTCGTTCGAATCTAGAAAGAGGCTGGTCGCTGCCACTTTTATGTCTGTACTTGACTATGGTGATGTTTTATATATGCATGCTTCGTTTAAAAGTCTACATGCACTGGACATTGTATACCATGGAGCTCCGAGGTTCATCACTGGTATGAAAGCCCTCACTCACCACTGTGAACTATATGAACGTGTTGGATGGCCTCCTTCACCAACACGGAGACTTCAACACTGGCATACTCTCATATACAAAGCTATTTTAGGTCTCCTTCCATCCTACCTTCTGACCTATATCAATGTAAACAGTACCGGGACCTACAATCTTCGTTCCCAGGATCTTTTCATTCTGTCTGTTCCAAAGGTTAGAACTGAGCTGGGGAAAAAGGCCTTTAACTTTGCTGCTCCCTCTACATGGAACAAGTTACAGAAATCCATGAAACTTACTGAACTAGTCTCATTGGTCGTTTTTAAGAGGATGTTGTTAGACTTGGAGGCAGTCACATCTGGCTGTAGATGTTTTACCTGATTTGGTTATGATTGTGGTTGACTTTGAGGGATTTGCTGTTTCAGTTGTTTTGTGTTCTTAGTGTTTTTGTGTATTTTGTATTTGCATGTACTGTATGTGTGGTTGTACTGCTGCCTGCCTTGGCCAGGACACTCTTGAAAAAGAGATTTTTAGTCTCAATGAGTTTCTTCCTGGTTAAATAAAATAAAATTAAAATAAATAAAAAATAAATCATAGTTCTGAGTGTGCAAGGCGTGGTGCAAATTCTCACGGAGCACCTGGTTTCCGCATGTATTGGGAAGGGTCCCATCCCTGCTGTACAGGGAGCCATGTTTCAAAAACAATCAAATTGTCAATAAAACCTAGCTTGTGAGTGCTGCATGTAAGCTGGAGCCAGGTGTTACGGGAGAGTAGCCTGCTAAAAAGGAGTGATCCGCGACCTACAGGTGGAAGTGGGCCCGAGATAAAAACGGACCCAGTGCTTTTTAAAGCCTCAATGAGAGTTGTAAACTCTTTCTTTGTGCGTTCGGATTCCTGATAGGACATGTTGTTGTGTCCACAGTGGACCACGATGTGTTTAATAGAGGTCGGGAATGTGGGTGTCAGATCAACAACTTTAGCCAGGATGTCTGCAAACTTTGGCTCCAGGAAATTTCGCAAATTGTTCGTTTTGATATTGTTTTGATATTAAAAAACGGAAAACGAAAACCTATCTCGTTATCCGATTGTCTTTGATGTGTTTGTAGATGGAACTCGGAAATTAAAATGTGTGTATAAATCTTGTTCCTCATTAATTTTTTTCGTGACCCGGAAGCGATCGTAAGTAGTAAGCGGCTGGATACCCGGAAATCATTTGGACATCAATGAGACCATGGACAGTTAGAATGATACGGACGTAAAAATGTTTTTAGACGAATATGTTAGTTTTATATTAGAAAAGCGAAAGAATGGGATGTCTTGTGGGGATATAGCAGTTTGGAACCATACGGGGGTTTTCTGAGAGGAGTGTGTGGAGGTGGTGTGCTCAGCAGGGACTTGTGGCGAAACACAAGTTGATTTTTATTATGAAGTGGTCACAGGAGATTAGCGCTGACTGCTCTCATTCATCAAAAATGAGTCTACACAACAAGATAACATCATAGTCTAATAATAATAATAATAATAATAATAATAATAATGAAGCAAAAACATTTTCAAAACTTCTCATTTTCACATAAAAGGTCTCTAACGTTGTTTAGCGCCATTGCTTTGGCAAAGTAGGCTATCTGTCAAACAAACTAAAATTGAAACCATGATATGGCTTTCCCTTATCAAATTGCAAAAGACTCCAATTTAATACAATATCTGTCAAACAAACAGGCCTATAATAAGTAGGCTATAAATAAGATATAAAATCAATATAAATGTGATTTTTGGAGGTTAAAAAAGTAACTAAGTAACATACTCAGTACATTTTAAATTAACTACTTTTACTAGTAATTTTACTTTTTTTTTTTTACTTAAGGGAAAGCCATATCATGGTTTCAATTTTAGTTTGTTTGACAGCCTACATTGCCAAAGCAATGGCGCAAAACAACGTTAGAGAACTTTTATGTGAAAATGAGAAGTTTTGAAAATGTTTTTGCTTCATTATTATTATTATTATTATTATTATTATTATTATTATTAGACTATGATGGTTATCTTGTTGTGTAGACTCATTTTTGATGAATGAGAGCAGTCAGCGCTAATCTCCTGTGACCACTTCATAATAAAAATCAGCGGACGAGGGGTGAAGGGGTGTGGATGGCCGGTGACGGGAGCGAAACGGTCAGTGTCGGTTACAATTTGACAAGAGAAAGAAGAGGACGATTTTTTACCATTCGGTTGGGGAGGTTGTTTTTGAGGAACGTTGTCGTTTGGCCGGTCCAGGCAGTGTAGACCACCAGATCGTCTGGCTACCGCGTCCATCAGAAGCTGTAGGCGTGGTGTAGCGGTCCTCTTCTGTGGCGGCGGCTGGTCAGTCTGCTTTGAAGCGGGGCGAGGCGATGAGATCCGGAGTGACTGGTTATGAGCCACGTCCAAGCAGGCAGTAAACAAAGCATCTTTGGTCTTTAAGTCCTCGGAAAGTCGACCAACATCTTCCTTGAGGTCAGCAATTTCTTTGTCTGCGTTCTTAAAAAATGAGGAAATTTTGTGGGGGAGTGGTGACTCACTAGGTGTAGAGGCAGCCATGGGGCTAGCGTTGGTTTAGCAGGTTGGTCTAGTCTTAGTAGATTAGCGTGAAGCTAAACACTTTGTTTTTTGTTTTGTTTTTAAAAATACTATATTAATGTTCTAGAAACTAGTCTTTAGAGCCGATGGGTAGGAGAGTGAAGGCAGCTGCCGGCTCTCTGTTTCCCGCTGGCTGCTGTCGCTTGTGGATGACGTCGACGTTGTGATGTGTTCAGGTGTGACATCAGTCACAATACATTTTTTATTGTCACATAGGCGAATTATAACTGCTTTTACATCCATATTGTGCTACATTCCTCCTTTATTGAAGGATACTGTGAAGGAGTATGCCATTTCAGCTGTTGTGCGACTGCTTTCCACACATGCACGTTTGCCGTGAGGTATCTACCTGACGAAATAGCAACGTGGATTTCGGTAGCTCATTACACTGCTACTTACATGTCTGCGTTGCGCTCTGATGCTCCGAAACCCACGTTAGAAGCAACATAAACATCGCTGCATGTCACGCTAGTAAACACTAATAACACGTTACACAGCAGGTAACGTTAGTCTACCATTAGCCACAGTAGTATCTGGATTAAACACGGCTAAAAGGCTGACAGCTAAACGGTGTAGTGTGACAGGATTCCAACAGCGGGACGTCCAACAGTCTGCTGCTAAAGCTATGAGCTAAAAGACACAAACTAGCACTATGGTCACTGCTGTTGTATGAAAAACAACACAGACGGGACAAAATGTTGCGTTTACTGGTAAACTTTGTGACCGGCTTATGATGACCGACTGCTAACTGTTGTGGAATTTTCCTCACGTTACTCTAATAATAATAATAATAATAATAATAATAATAATAATAATGCATTTTATTCATAGGCGCCTTTCTAAACACTTAAGGTCACCTTACAAAATCATCAATAAAACACTCAATCCATTAAACAAGCAATCAGAGAAACCAGCAATAAAATATGATAATACTATTAATAAAAAAACAAGAAAAAGGGTGGGGTCATTACAGTCAAAGCAAAAATGAAAAAAAAAAGAAAGAATTAAAGAGAGTAAGCCTGTCTGAAAAGATGATTTTTTTTTAGGTGTGATTTGAAAGTGGTTATGGACGTGGAGTGTTGAATGCAGAAAAGGTCTGTCATGTCACTGACAAGCAACTCTAAATGTGCATTGAAAGCCAGCTACCTCGTAGCCAGATGTGTGGCACAGAGAAAGAAAGCATTCACCATAGCGGAGGAGTTGGTTCTGCCTGCCGCTGTTGATATGTGCCGTGAGCTAATCAGACAGGCCGCTGCAAAAAAGCTGCTGACCATCCCACTCTCAAACAATACTGTGAGTCACCGTATCGCGGACATGGCCTCAGACATACAGCATCAACTTACAGAAAGAATAAAAAGTAGCCCTTTTTTTTCTTTGCAATTAGTCGAGTCCACGGATGTTACGAATGCTGCACTGCTGCTAGTTTTTGTTCGCTATCGCTGGGACAGTAGTGTGCACGAAGACATACTGTTTTGTGGAGAGCTACCAACACGAACTACGGCTGAGGAATGTTTCCGCTGCATGGATAACTACTTCGCTGATAATGGCCTGGACTGGCAGAACTGTGTCGGGGTGTGCAGTGATGGTGCAGCATCAATGACTGGCAGGCATCGTGGTGTCATTAGACAGATACTTGATCGTGCACCCAAAGCTAAATAGACACACTGTTTTCTCCACCGTGAAAGCCTTGCAGCAAAAAAGATGAAACCAGATCTCCACCAGGTGATGGATGCAAGTGTGAAAACCATAAACTTTATTAAAAACAATGCTGTGAACTCCAGATGTTTTGCTAAGCTTTGTGAGGACATAGAAGAAGATCATGTCCAGCTGCTATATCACAGTGAAGTGAGATTGCTCTCAAGAGGACTGGTCCTCAATAGTTTGAACTGAGGAATGAGGTGTTCTCTTTTCTCACGGAGAAAAAATCTCATCTTGCACATTACTATGCTGACACAATGTTCACAGCAAAACTTGCCTACCTCTGTGACATTTTTTCACTACTGAACCAACTGAACACCTCACTTAGAGGAAGAAACGGCAACATATTTTGTGTTGCAGACAAAGTTGAAGCTTTCAAGAGGAAACTTGCTTTGTGGACCAAGAGGGCCCAGGAAAAGAGGATGGACATGTTTCCACTTTTGTCTGACATTTTGGAAAACTCTCCTCAGGTGAAGATCAGTGACTCAGTCTCCCATCACCTCTCACAACTGGCAGAGAAATTTGGTGACTACTTTCCTGAGGATCCCAGAGAGGGAAACATGTGGATTTTGGACCCATTTTCAGTGGATTCCACTATAAATGATGTTGCTTTGCCCTCACACCTGGAATCCCAGCTTCTGGAAGTTTCCACTGACGGCACTTTAAAGCTGCAGTGGGGCAAACTGGACCTGGGCTCCTTCTGGATTGCTGTCTCAAAGGAGTACCCATGTCTTGAGGGCTGTGAAACTCCTCCCATTAACAACTACGTACCTGTGTGAATCAGGATTCTCCATTGTTGCCACAACTAAGACCAAAGCCCGAAACAGACACCAGCAACACTGGAGGCTACTCTGAGAGTGAGCCTTTCTCCCATTCCACCCAGACTGAATCTGATTATGTCTCCGAGGCAGGCCCAAGTGTCTCATTAAGAGGTGAAGATATTGTATTATTGTTAATTGTTATTATTTGTGTCATGTTCATTTGTCACAGATATAAAGATTCTTCTGGTTCTGCCATGCAAAAATGGAGACTGCTGAAGCAATTTTCAAATGGCTTTTTCAGATTATATATTATCATTTGCACTTTATTTCAATTTCATTTACTATTTATTTATATTTATTTGAATGCATTTGTTTTATCACCCCTTTTTTATATATATATATATATATATATATATATATATATATATATATATATATATATATATATATATATATATATATATAAAATATAAAAAAAAGTAAAATCCTACTATTGGTCTTTTTTTTATTCTTGTCACAGCTTGATTTGGTCCATGAATTATCAGCCTGTTCGGTGTCTTGATACAGTAACTAAATAAGTCTTTGTGACGATCCCATTTTATCATGTCATTTTATTTTACAAGGTTTTTGCTTGTTAAACGGTAAGTGGATTTGGTTTATTATTGAATACAAATCAAACCGAGAGTGAAGTCAATTAAACCTATACAGTGTTAATATTTAATGGGCCACGGGCCACTTTGTACTATAAAATTTGAGGATTGTTAGGAATCCAGAGTCCGCAGCCGTAAGGAGGTCATTGGTTATTTTAACAAGAGCTGTTTCGGTGCTATGAAGGGGACGGAAACCTGATTGGAACTGTTCATAGAGATTATTTAGGGAGAGGTGGTCATGAATCCGAGAGGCAACTGTTTTTTCAAGGATTTTTGAAAGGAAGGGGAGGTTGGAAATTGGGCGGAGATTGTTGAAGTTGCTGGGGTCAGCTCCAGGTTTCTTGAGACTGGGGGTTATTGCAGCTGATTTGAGGGGTGACGGAACAATACCAGTGATAAGAGAGGAATGGATAATTGCAGTTATAAGAGGGGCCAGGGAATGAATGCAAGCTTTAACCAGTGTAGTCAGGAGAGGATCAAGTTGGCAGGTTGATGGTTTAGATTTGTGGACAAGGTTGGTTATTTCAGCAACAGAGGGGAGGGTAAAGTCAGAGAAAGGATAACAAGATATTTGAAAATCAGAGGATGTTTTGAGGGTTGAGATCTGGGGGGCTAACTGTTCATGGATATGGTCAGTTTTAGTATTACTAACTATTACTCTGTGACTGTCTACATCTAAAAACTAAGCTGTGTGGTGCAGGGAACAACTCTGATTGGCTCACAGAGGCAAGTGATCAGACAGTGGTTTATGGAGCGCTAGATTGGCTTTGCAAAAACTTTGATAAGGAGCGTTCTATGAACGGAATGACACATTTTATATATCGCTCGATCACGCAAATTTGATCGTGGGAAGCCAAAATCATGATCTTGATTAAAATTTGATTAATTGTGCAGCCCTAACTCTAAAACAGAAACCTATCTTTATTTAAACTAAACTCTGATACAGAAACCTATCTTTATTTAAACTGAACTCTGATAACAGAAACATATCTTTATTTAAACTAAACTCTGTCACCATGTTTTTCAGGTGTTTGGTCTTAAAATCGTTGAAATCGACTCTAAGAACCACATGTACATCCTGGTTAATAAGCTGGAGACGGCCGAGGCCCCACCCATCACGTGAGTAACCGTAGTAACGCAGACGGAGACAACCTCATGTTGAATGTTTAAACGAGGCTTTATTAAATACCCAAACAACCACAAGAAGCATGTAGAGGTAGGCCTGGGCAATATATCGATATTATATTGATATTGTGATATGAGTCTAGATATCGTCTTAGATTTTGGATATTGTAATATCGTAATATGACATGAGTGTCTGTTCCTGGTTTTAAAGGCTGCATTACAGTAAAGTGATGTCATGTTCTGAACTTACCAGACTGTACTAACTGTTAAATTATTTGCCTTTACCCACCTAGTCATTATATCCACATTACTGAGGATTATTTATAACCGCAAATCGATATCGAGTTATTTGATCAAGAATATCATGATATCTGATTTTCTCCATATCGCCCAGCCCTATGTAGATGGCTCAGTGAGTCAGTGGGTTTATGGGTTACTATGGAGTACTGCAAGGGGTACTTGTCCCCTTTGGGGTACTATGGATTACTGTAAGAGGTACGTGTCCCCCTAGCAGTCTATGGAGTACTGTAGGGGGTACGTGTCCCCTTAGGGGTACTATGGAGTACTGCAGGGGGTACTTGTCCCCTTTGGGGTACTATGGATTACTGTAAGAGGTACGTGTCCCCCTAGCAGTCTATGGAGTACTGCAGGGGGTACGTGTCCCCCTAGGGGTACTATGGAGTACTGTATGGGGTATGTGTTCCCCTAGGAGTACTATGGAGTACTGTATGGGGTATGTGTTCCCCTAGGGGTACTATGGAGTACTGTATGGGGTATGTGTCCCCCTAGTGGTCTATGGAGTACTGTAGGGGGAGGATATGGGAGATGTTTTTGTTAAAATGTAAATTTAAAAAAATATCAGTTATGCATGATTCCTCAAATAATCATACACTAATGAAGTTAGTGATTAGAAACATTTGAAATGTAGCCTTTAAATGTTTTAGTTACAATATTGACGTGTTAGTAAATCAATGTATCATGTATTGATCCTTTTTATAAAGCTATAGGCATTATTTGTACTGTGTGTGTGTGTGTGTGTGTGTGTGTGTGTGTGTGTGTGTGTGTAGAAATCCCACCAATCCAAAGACAGGTCTGCTGTTTGTGGTGCTGAGTCTTATCTTCATGAAAGGAGGAGCTGTCAGAGAGAGTGAGTTCCACCATCTTTACTCCTTTAATGTGTTCTCATGTGACAGAATCTCAGACACTCATCCACTCATGTAGTTCATCATCAGTTCATAAAAGCAGACAGAAAAAAAGTGAGTGAAAGTAGTTAGGGTTAGGGTTAACCCTAACCTTTAACAGAGAAATACATAAACAGTGATGTAGTATGGTTGTTCATGTATGAAATGAAGAAATGTGACATCATTTTTCATAGAAGCTACAGCTGAGTCCCCAGACATCCCAAATTAATGTTTTCATTTTTGTATCAATGTGTGTTTTTTGCTACAGACCTTATCTGGAACACTCTGAAGAAACTTCGAGTTGACGCCGGGTAGGGGTGTGTGTGTGTGTGTGTGTGTGTGTGTGTGTGTGTGTGTGTGTGTGTGTGTGTGTGTGTGTGTGTGTGTGTGTGTGTGTGTGTGTGTGTGTGTGTGTGTGTGTGTGTGTGTGTGTGTGTGTGTGTGTGTGTGTGTGTGTGTGTGTGTGTGTGTGTGTGTGTGTGTGTAATGATTATTTTCTTGTCTCTGTTGTGACTGGTCATCTGTCCAGAGAGAAACATGAAGAGTTTGGAGATGTAAAGAAGGCGATCACAGACGAGTTTGTGCGTCAGAGGTAAACATCGCCACTGTGGGGGTGGGGGTGGGGGTTAGAGGCTTTAAGAAGTTGAACCTGCTGATGGCTTAGTGGTTTAATGCAGCAGGTCTGTGATCAGAGGGTCACAGGTTCAATCCCACCCAGTGTGTGTATTAAAGTGGTGTGATCAGAGCCAGTGTCTGTCAGACCATAGACTCTGGTTTATACCACACCACAGAGTAACAGGATGGACAAGAGACAGACACTACAGCAGAGTGGGTGGAACTGTCAGTCCTAACATTATTATCATTATTAATAATCACAAGAGACAGACACTACAGCAGAGTGGGTGGAACTGTCAGTCCTAACATTATTATCATTATTAATAATCACAAGAGACAGACACTACAGCAGAGTGGGTGGAACTGTCAGTCCTAACATTATTATCATTATTAATAATCACAAGAGACAGACACTACAGCAGAGTGGGTGGAACTGTCAGTCCTAACATTATTATCATTATTAATAATCACAAGAGACAGACACTACAGCAGAGGGTGGAACTGGAACTGTCATTATTAATAATCACAAGTCCAGAGTAACATTATTATTATCATTATTAATAATCACAAGAGACAGACACTACAACAGAGTGGCTGGAACTGTCAGTCCTAACATTATTATCATTATTAATAATCACAAGAGACAGACACTACAGCAGAGTGGCTGGAACTGTCAGTCCTAACATTATTATCATTATTAATAATCACAAGAGACAGACACTACAGCAGAGTGGCTGGAACTGTCAGTCCTAACATTATTATCATTATTAATAATCACAAGAGACAGACACTACAGCAGAGTGGCTGGAACTGTCAGTCCTAACATTATTATCATTATTATAATCACAAGAGACAGACACTACAGCAGAGTGGCTGGAACTGCCCTATTGAAACTCAAGGCCCTATTGAAACTCAAGGAATTATTGTTTCTATTCTTTCTTTCTTTCTTTCTTTCTTTCTTTCTTTCTATTCTTTTTCCCGTCAAATGAATTGGCTTTTTGAGGGGCTTACCATATTCAAAAACTCACCAAATTTGGTGGTCGCATCAAGTCTGGTGAAATTTTACGTATTTTAAGGGTTTCGGAAATAGGCACACAAAAATGGCTCGCTAGCGCCCCCTAGAGAGTTAAACAAATTGAGCCCCTGCCGTGCGTTTAATGTAGACTCACGAAACTTGGTACACATATGTAGCATGTCAAGATGTACAAAAAACCTCATTAGAGCCATACCCTAAACCCAACAGGAAGTCCGCCATTTTGATTTCAAAGTTCGAAATTAGTGCGATTTTGGCCATTTCCACATGTCGTACTTTAACGAACTCCTCCTAGAGATTTCATCCGATCAACTTCAAACTCGGTCTGAGCCATCTTAAGACGTTAAAGATGAAAAGTTGTTAAAATAAAAACTTTTCGTCATAGGGCGTGGCCGTGGCGAGGCGGCCATTTTGAGGGTTTAGCGATGAACAAAGAAGTTGTTGTAACTTGAGTGTACGTTGTCGTATCTGCCCGAAATTTCTCAGGATTGCCAAGGGTCCAGGCCTGAGGACACCTACAGGCCAAAATTGACTTTTGGTCATAGCGCCCCCCGCTGGCAACAGGAAATGCGCCTTATATGACAAACATCATCCGATTTACATGAAACTTATAATGTGTGGTCTACATGTGATACTGAGCCGGCCCCTATAATATGACCACGCCCACTTACTCAGGCCACGCCCCCTTTCATAACATTTGAACCGTTTAACGTAGAGTTTTGTGTGAGGTGTCATTGAACTCAGCAGAGAGTTCCTTCTTCATTGGTGATGGTTTGCCCCGCCCCCTATGCTTAAGCCACGCCCCTTTCTTACATTTTAATGTTATGGCAAGACTAAGGTAGAGTCTTGTTTGAGGTATCATTGAACTCAGCAGAGAGTTCCTTTTTAATTGGTGATGGTTTGCCCCGCCCCCTATGCTTTAGCCACGCCCCTTTTCACAGCTAATGAACCGTATGACGTAGGGTCTTGTGTGAGGTATCGTTGAACTCGGCGGGGAGTTCCCTTTTCATTGGTGACGATTTGCGGCGTCTGAGTGCCGCGCAAATGCACGGTCGCAAGGAGCAGCGTCCGCCGGTAACCCCGACGCGCGCAGAGGTGCGAGGGCCCGTCCATCGCTGCTCGCAGCTTTAATTATCATTATCATTATTATTAATAATCACAAGAGACAGACACTACAGCAGAGTGGCTGACCTCTCAATCCTAACATCATTATCATTATTATCATGTGCTGTCTCAGTGTTATAGTGTGTAGAGTCTTTTATCAACTGCTACATTAGGCCAATATGGTGGGATCAGGGGAGAACTTGCTTGGACGCGTGTTCTGCATGCCAATAATCAATGTCCATAATTTGTCTGCATTTCGGTGCTGTGACCCATTTATTTTCAGTAATGGCCTACTTACCGTTGCACAAGCATAGAGTCCATTTCATTTCTGGTTTAGTTTCCTTGTCAAACAACTGAAACAATGACCAAACTGACACGACAAACACTGTGAAAAGCTGTCTGCTTTCCCCGTTTTCCACATACCTGTGTACCTGTGACTGATTACCTTCATGCCTTCTCAAAGCAGTGCTCCACCCAGTGCTCAAACACCAAAACTGCACATTGACATAACCAACATGGTAGCCTATACAAACAAGACAAAGTGATATAATGGCTCCAACATAGTGTTTATATCTTCAGTGACTGGGAGTTACACAAGTCTCTTTGTTTCCATACGGTGAGCATCTCCAGATTAAACTCTCTCACTGTGTGTGTGTGTGTGTGTGTGTGTGTGTCTCTGTATGTGTGTGTGTGTCTCTGCGTGTAGGTATCTGGAGTACGTGAGGATCCCTCACACGGAGCCGGTGGAGTTTGAGTTTCGTTGGGGTCAACGAGCCGAAGTGGAAGTTTCCAAAGTGAAAATCCTCGAGTTCATGGGAGAAGTGAGTCACTTCCTGTCTGAGAGGGGGGTGTCACTCTGTACTGATGATGATTTGTGTATTAGGGTTAGCTTTCTAACTTATCATGTGCTGTCTTAGTGTTATAGTGTTTATATCTTCAGTGACTGTGAGTTACACAAGTCTCTTTCTGTTTCCATACGGTGAGCCTCTCCAGATTAAACTCTCTCTCTCTGTGTGTGTGTGTGTGTGTGTGTGTGTGTGTGTGTGTGTGTGTGTGTGTGTGTGTGTGTGTGTGTGTCAGCTCCATGATCAGGACCCTCAGAGTTGGACTCAGCAGTTCAGAGAAGCTCACTCCGGCTCCTCGCAGTCCGCCCCCAGCAACAGATAACTCTTAATGTTATTAACAGATAACTCTTAATGTTATTAACAGATAACTCTTAATGTTATTAACAGAGAGAAGTCTGGATGTTATTAACAGAGAAGTCTTAATGTTATTAACAGACTTTGTTATTAACAGAGAAGTCTTAATGTTATTAACAGTTATTAACAGAGAAATCTGGATGTTATTAACAGAGTTATTAACAGAGAAATCTGGATGTTATTAACAGAGTTATTAACAGAGAGAAATCTGGATGTTATTAACAGAGAGAACTGGATGTTGATTTGTTTTGACGCTGCATCTCGTTTTCTTCCTGAATGTATTTGTGTAGACCGACTCCATCTGATCCATCGATATATTTTACACATTAACCATATTTGTTAGTCATACTTTACCTGTTTTACCTGCATGTCTTTTTATAAATCAGTTAAACACATTTAACATCAGACACAGTCAGGTTTCATGTTTATTGTATTGGCTGTACTGTACAGTTACAGTTATTGTTTGATTCAGAAAATAAAGTTTTATACAGATTCTACATCAATGATGCTTTGTCTTTCCATTTCTCTGGCACGCTGCACATACACAGACACACACACGCACACATACACACACACACTGAGACCTTTGGTAGTTTAAAGGTGCTGTAGGTAGGATTGTGAAGATCCAGGACTTAGCCAAAAAATTTGAACATCAACTTCTCAGTCCCCCCCCCATTTCTGCTAAAGCCCAAAACGGTGTCCTTAGCCCCTCTCCCCACAAGGGAGAATGAATGTGTGTGCATGAGCAGTGATTGACACACAAGTATTTATTTACACATTGCTTTAATGAAATAAAGAAAATAAAAGTCCCCTGAGAAGATTGTATTGCTGTGGCTCCCCCAGGCGACACAAGAAACTGCTAAATGTGTTTCTCATTCTTTAGAGAAGACTCTGGGGTTAGGGTTAGCTTCTCATTCTTTAGAGAAGACTGGGGTTAGGGTTAGCTTCTCATTCTTTAGAGAAGACTGGGGTTAGGGTTAGCTTCTCATTCTTTACAGAAGACTCAGGGGTTAGGGTTAGCTTCTCATTCTTTAGAGAAGACTGGGGTTAGGGTTAGCCAGATCAGGGACAGCACTCGGGTTCATCAAACTTGTTTAGAGTTGAACTCGCTTTGCGATTTGACATCTCCACTGAAGTAAACCCTTTTAAAATCACCAACACTATGCAGCAGATCTTGTTTATCTTTAAACAGACAGATGTTTAAACACACTGAACATCTGGGCTGGAAATTCCCAGAGATCTATTATTGTGATATTAAACGTGACATTCTCCGATATATTACAATTTAAGACCTTTTTTTCAACTTCAAATTCTGTCCCCAAATGAAAACTTTCTCCACTTCTGTCTTATCTAAAAGACACTTTGGATTTTGTGATTAAATGTAATTTAACTAACCAGGTATAACGTATTAGTTGTTGAGTGTTAGAGAAGCTAATAGGAAGACTGATACTTCAGGCTTTATGCTAAGCTAACCTTAGCATGTCCTTGCTGCAGCTTCATGTTTAGCGTACAGACGTGAGAGTTTTCAATCTTATTCTGTCACTCAGGGCGATAAAGTGAATGAATGTTTTTGTAAATGATTCCCTCCAGTCTTATAGAGCATTGTCACTGTAATGGAAAATCTCTATTCTGTTATACTTTTGCTTTGTCATTCCTCTGAATCTGCAGTTTCTACTTTTAAACGAATGTCTAGACAGAATGTTAAGATGTACGCTGCTCACACCTGGAGTTGTTTGTTCCTCTTTGATAACCACAGAACTGATTTAAATCAGCCCCAACCTCTCTTTGGCCTTTCAGTTCTATCCCAACCAGCAACATAAGTACCTTCTGCTTTCTACTTCCTTTGTTCATTCTCTTAAGGAGCTTTTACACCTACCTCGTTTGGTCCGGACTTTCGGACTTTTCAGTTTGAGCCGAACGTTAGCGCCTATTTGTTTATGGTAGTAACTTCTAGCTAGGAATTCGCAGGCTAAGTGACTGAGAGTACTTTGCCTATTTATCAGGCAGGTGCCTGTGCACAGTCAGTCATCTGGGTTAAAATGGAATTACAAGTTGTTGTTGTTGCACTGTCTTAGATTTTATTCAAACCTTGTCTATATCAAGAATGTGTCCCAAAACCAAGGCCTGTAAAATATTTCTGTTCAAATCCTATGTCTTCATATTTTCAGCCCTTGAAATTACTTCAGTTTTACAGCCTGAAAATCACATTATCTGGGAAGCAGTATTTGATCATTAATATAATGAAAAGTATTATTCAGGTTAGAGAGAGAGACAGGCAGCCCAAACTTTGTATGGTGGAAGACAAACATGTCAATATGACTGAACCATTACAAGTTTATACGGCATGCCCTAGATTTTGAAAAAAGTGTGAAAAGACGGACATTAAGGGTAACATAAACTTTGAGCAAAATCTAAGAGGGTGCAGCAACTGTTTTCCTGGATTTTGTCTGATTTGACACAGAATTTTTACATTGACTCAGGCAGGTTAGATAGCAAGCAAAGTCTACTTAGACAGCGATACATTTTGAAAAATAAAACTTGTGTTTTACTTAAATATCTGATCCTTCTGCTATTACGAAACACAATTTGGGCTGTTTATAGCATTATCTCTTTAAATGTGATAAAAAAACTAAATAGTTTTGACTATGTATTGGTATGTAATTAACGGTGGTGTAAGGTGCTGGAAAAAGCTTTAAAATGGACCTTGAAAGTGCTTGAAAAGTGCTTGAATTTGACCTTAGAAAAGGTGTACGAACCTGTACCAAACGTTGGGATTCTCCTTGATTATGGGTTAGGGTTGCATCAATTAGGATCTAATGTTGTCTGGATTGACAGCGGTTCGAGTACGGGGTAGTTCTGGAGCTGGATGTCCCTCACTTTCCCCTTTCTTTGAGTTAACTTTAAACTGTGGTTGCATCAAGCAACATTAACCACAGCGTTACACGCTGAAAATATCAAGTTTAGAAGAAGATGTGGATGGTTTAATGAGTCAGGTGTGCTTGCTTCGTATTAGAGATTTATTTATTTGATTAGGACAATGCACATTAATCAACATTTCTGTAAATGCGCCAGTGTTAGCCAGTCGGCTAATTTTCAATTGTAGTCCTAGTTAGATAGCATGCATGTCTTTATGGTGGGAGGAAACCGGAGCAAACCCACAAGGGGAGAACATGCACACTCCACACAGAAAGGCCCTGCCTGGACCGGGGATCGAACTCTGCAGTGCCAACTTGCTGTGAGGCAGAAGTACTATCCACTGAGCCACCATGCTGCCCATTTCAGGGAATAATTGTAAAGATTTAAAAAGAATATGTATAAGGCATTTCCTCTCTAACTGGGAGGTTTTGGGACTGATTGGTGGGATTGCTGTGAACGAAGTACACACGGAGATAAACTGGTAAGAGCCAATGAGGTTTAACCATGTATCAGCTCATTTAAATATCTCAAGTTATTGGATTGTGTCAACAGTTAACTTCATTTAACATCCTTCCCGAGACTATTTAGCAGAGTCACCGTCGCTGTGTCCGGAGCTTAGCGCCACCCAAGATCATTGTGATTGGTTTAAAGAAATGTAAACAACCCAGAAGGTTTTTCCTATCCCAGAATGCATCTGTGGTGCAGCCAGACGTTCCTCCACAGTACTGTGGAGACTAGATTGTCTCTGATTATGATTTCATGATGTATCTGTGTGAATGTGGAGACACGATAACACAGTGCGGCTCAGACTGACAGGTCTAGTTAAAGAACAAGAGAGGAGGTGCAGAAGAATGAGGGGATGAAGAAAGAAAGAATAAACAGTGACGCTGGTCATGTGTTCATTGTTCAGCAGTTCATTCGTCTTCTTCGTGTCTCAGACATTTGGCTCCATTAAGAGCTTTACGATGGAAAAGAAATGTCTGTTTCAGACATCACGACGAACACTTTGATTACTTAAATTAAAAAAGGACGCGATCCATGAAACAAGCTGGCCGTTTTTCCTCTAGATGTGTTCAGGGACCGTCTCCAACGCCTCCTCCGGCTCTCTGTCCACGTCAACGTTCTGAGAGACACAAACACTTTACGTCACACTCTGAACTGTATGTTTGTTCCCAAACTTCTGCAGTTTCACTCTGAATTACTGTTAAAATCTCCATTAACAGGTTGTCAGAACAAAGGAGTTTATAAAAATGTTGATTTGTAAATTTACGTTACTTTTTGTTATAACGTGCACTCACACCGCCGCTGTTACCTCGGTAAACTTCACCACAGGATCTCTGTTTTTGTAGCCTAATCAGAGTAATGAAATGCGGGACAGACGGCTGTAGAACGGGCAAAGTCATAAATCTATCTGGATCTTTCTGTAAAACAACAGGAAGGTAAGGAGGGGGGGGGATTACATCAGTTTGAACGAGTGACGGTGGGTATTATATATTATATGTAATAAACAGGGTTTGTATTGGGGGTTATTTCTGCATTCATTAAAGGCACAAGTAGATAGTACTAATAAACAAAGTATAGACTCTGTCAATCATCAATCTACGGATGCAACATTTTCCGCAGATTTTAAACAAATTGAAAAACTAAATAAAACTAGAAAAAAAAAAGATTAAAACATCTCCACCCTAAACCGTATGACGCACTAGAAGTTCCCTCCGCCTGGACTTTTTATTTCTTTTTTGTTCGAGACGTTTCTGGGCATCTGACTCTAAAGAAACGCTGCGACCAGGTGACAGATCGTACGCACGCATCCAACCAACAGGAAGCTATAAAAACGCCAAGCAGACAAAGCTTCTCGTTCCAGAGTTTGAGAGAATCTGGGTTTGTCTTTCAATGGCTGGTGAGCGCCCTAACCCTCGTTAGGAACCGAGAAACTGATCTGATGTGAAAAGCAGCGCAGGGAGAAGATCTCCGGCTCTCAGGTGGTTGGTAATCGTAGCGACTAAAGAACCTCTGTTACGTCACTTCACACATTAAATCATCTAATCAGACTGACAATGTCGTCAGTGTGAAGTTTTACTGAAGTAGGACAAACATTTTAAATGTTTGGAGTAGGGGAACAGCTCATTTCAGAAAACTATCTGCCTCTCCATGTATGTAGAAAAAGAAGATAAAGATTACCACAGGTTTGTCTCTGTGTGTGTTGACAGCTTCGATGTTGAGGAAGACAGACTCCACTTTACATCCTGAGAGACAAACAGAGACAGAGAGATGTTAGCATGAATCTAAGAAAAAGATGATGGTGGAGAGAAATGTTCAGAGAAGATACATGTTCAGATGATAAATGTTGAGAGATGATGAATCTTGAGAGAACACGGACCATAGAATAAGGGTTAGGGTTAGGATAAGGGTTTGGGGTTAGGGTTACCGTAGGCAACCGGTGTGAGTTTGAGGACGGTGTGCAGAGGACACTTCAGGTATGGCAGCTCATCTGAAACACAGGGAGACACAGAAAAGACATATTGCTTTAATTATAATATAGATTTATTTAAAACCACTATTTTAACAACACTGTCTGACTTCCTGTCTCTTCTGAAGATATAAATGCAGAGTTTGATCAGATTTCCTAAATCAGCTGCTCTCTGTAGTTTTACTTTTGTAATAATATGTTAGTTTGTTATTCTGAACTCATTTATTCCTAATTTAATTGTTAACCTGGTCAGGTTTTGGAGGAAAGCATTAAAAAGTTGAAAAAGTAGTTTGTCTCACGAGCAGTTTTGTCCAGGAAGTAGGCGAGCAGACATCTCATCACCGCCTGGTGACAGATGACCAGAACGTTTTCCTGTCGCTCCAACTCCATGATGACTGGCTCCAGACGCTGGACCAGGTCCTCGTAGGACTGGGAGAGAGAGTGATACAGAGCCAGAGAGAGAGAGAGAGAGAGAGAGAGAGGAGAGGTTGCCATGATTACTGAACTGTTTGGCAACAATAGGACAAGCTCTTGAAATACTTTCTACATTTACGGTGCTTTCATGGTGAAATGTTCAATTTACAATTTCAACTCCTGACACAAAGACCATAAAACAGAGAGGATATTTTTGAGACCAAGACTGATAAAATCTGTTCTTTATTTCCTCAAATATGAACACAAAGAAGACAACTGACAGCACCAACGGAACGCTAACGTTTGCTAGCTTGTAAGGGTAACGTTAACATTACGACTGAAAACGAACAAGATGACGTCTAACGTTACCGGTAAAAGATTCAGATCTGCCGCTTTGGCCACCGGACACTGACGGATACGAGATCCAGTATCCTGACGATGTGACTTCCCTAAAAGATAGGAAGTCCTTCAAAACAACAGCCCTCCAGGACTCACCTGGGAGGATCATTGCAGATTTTACCATGAAGGGAAACTGTAGGATCAAAAGCAAACTGCTTTTTGTCACCCATCATCCTCCTGCATGGCATGCCGGCTGGAAAATAGCCTGGATAATTTTTACAAACACTTCCAATCAATGAAAAGCGTAGAAAGAAAATAGGAAACAGACAACAGACAGAGACCCCAGAGAGACCAGCCGTCCCCTGCAGCAGTCATGTGACCTCCTCTCCTCACTGCAGCCCCAAACTCTCCTCCAGTGTGAAGGTACTGAGAGAGGGACTCTCCATCCTGGAGAGGGAGTTTGTGGACTTCAAAGAAAAGACCTTGACCTGCCTTCACAACAACAGTGAGAAACAACATCCAGCAGTGAGTGAGCCAAGCAGTATGGTCCTACAACAGAAGGCTGAAATCCACGAGCTGTACCAGGCCATGAAGGAGCTGGAGGAAGACAACCAGGCCCTGAGATTAGCCCTGCACAGAGTGATGGAGGATTTCACCCAACACTCCCCCATCCAGAGCAACCAGCTGCAGACTCTTCAGGCTCTACAGGCTGAGGTCCATGCCCTGAGACAAGGGTTAGGGTTAGGGTTAGCTACCCCTCGGAACCCACTATGGCCCATATGCAGTTGCTTCTCTACGTAATAAGTGTTCCAGCTCAATAGTTGAAGGGTTTCTCCCTCTCTTACTCACCCATGTACCTGTGCACTTATCTTGTTGTAAGTGTATTTATTTTCTAGGCCTCCTTCCCTTTCCCTAAGTTGCTTTGCCACTTGTCAGGCCGCCATTGTAAATAAGAACCTGTTCTTAATGACTTGCCTGTAAAAGAAAACTAATAATAAAATAAAATAATTACCGACAACAGTCCTGGAGAAGCCAATCAAAAGCTTTGGGCGCTGGTATGATGCAAACCTTGAAGACTCCAACAGCTGAATAAAAGAGGACACACTCACTGACCTAAACTCCGCTCTCCCATGGAAGCTGAACGTTTGGTGCCTCTAATGTCTGTTGCTACCCCATCTGATGTGGTGCCTGACAATGTACAAGGTAGCTTTTTGCCTTTTCAGCAAAATGGAGAGGCTGATGAGCTCCGTTGTGAGGAATTGGCTAGGGGCTACCAAGATGCCTAACCACACAGGCCTGTATGGAAACAGAGCCCTTTCACTCCCAATCTCGAGTCTTATGGAGGAATACAAATGTGCCAAAGTAAGGTTAGACATGCTGCTCAAAGAGCCCCGGGACACAGTAGTGAGACAGGCGGCTGGTTGGGCAGAAGGACAGTATTTGAAACCCTTATTTTCTTCCTCACCTCTCCTTTGGGGTAGCGGTAGCGATACTTGTCCTGGTCCCTCAGTGCAAACTCCTCCGGGTAATTCTTCTGAATCTCCTCGTACGTCATGTCCTCACACACACCCTGAAAACAGAACAAAGTCTATTTCTCAGCCTCTTGTACAACAACAGATAACTCTGAACTTTTTCTCTCGTTATACAGCAGATGACTTTGAACAGTAACTCACAGCGTCGATCTCGTTCAGGGCCTTCCACTGTTCGTACGGGACTCCCAGAGCCTCGGCGGTCTGGATTGTCCTCTTCATGTGGCTCGTCCAAACCTTCAGGTCGTTGATGCACTGACCACGCATGTAGGTGCCCAAAGAACTGCCAAACTGACCGACACATAGGACATTAGAATATAGACAGAAAAATAAAGGAAGTAGATATATATATCCACAGACAGACAGAGAGGGAAAAAATGCTACAGGAGAAAGATGGAGGATCGGCTGCAGCAGAAGAACACCAGGGAGGTCTGGAAAAGCCTTAAACCCATCTCATAATAGTGGGACACATGTTCAACCTGAGCCTAAAGCTAGGGAGGGTGCCACAGCTCTGGAAGACATCCTGTGTGGTGCCTGTGCCAAAGACCCTGCATCCCAAGGATCTCAACAGCCACAGGCCAGTGACACTGACTCTGGAAAGGCTGGTCCTGGTTCATCTCTGCACCCTGGTGAGCCCATCCATCATATAGGTACCTGGGTGTTCACCTGAACAATAAATTGGAGTGGACTGACAACACCACAGCACTTTACAAAAAAAGGGCAGAGCAGACTGTATCTGCTGAGGAGACTCAGGTCTTTTGGGGGTGCAGGGGGCACTCCTGAGGACATTTTATGACTCTGTGGTGGCATCAGCCGTTCTCTATGGAGTGGTCTGCTGGGGCATTGACACTGCAGCGGCAGACAGGAAAAGACTGGACAGGCTGATTAAGAAGGCTGGACAGGTTGATTAAGAAGGCCAGCTCTGTTCTTGGTTGCCCCCTTGATGCCGGGGAGGTGGTGGGAGACAGGAAGATAGTGGCCAAACTATCCTCCATGATGGACGACTCCTCCCACCCCATGCAGGACACTCTGTCAGAACTGAACAGCTCCTTCAGTGACAGGCTGCTGAACCACGCTGCGTCACAGAGAGATACCGCAGGTCTTTCCTGCCTGCAGCTGTCAGACTCTACAATCAGCACTGCTCCCAGTAGACCACATGGACCTCTTATCCCTTGCTGCTGCATCAGTGTGAATTTCCCCATTGTGGGATTAATAAAGGAATTTTGAATCTTGAATCTATCCACAGACCTTTGCCCCACGAGGTGAAAGCCCCGAGTCTCCCCCGATACGACCCACAAGGTTGAGCTCGCTCTCTCCGTGGCGACACAAGAAGATGGATCTTGGGGTGACATGGATGTTCATCAGGTAGTAGACAATCCGACTCTGGATGTGGTCCTGGACCCGGTTCACCAGGTACCTGCTGCCCACGTTAAAGATCTTAATGTACGACAAGTTTCTGCGGAAAGACCAGAAGACAGCTCAGACTGAAGTCATCTTCTTTCAACATCTCCAACATTCAGTATTCAGTTTATAGATATATTTAATAAGGAAGTTAACAGGAACAGTGTCTCACCTGTCCCTGTTGTCGTCCAGAGGGATGTAGGTTAGCTTGTAACATTCGATCCTCTTCAGAAAGTCGGCCACCGCCTCCTCTTTGTCACAGTCCACATAGTCCGGACTGCTCAGCTTTACTTGCTGTTTTCAGAGAGAGAGAGAGAGAGAGAGAGAGAGAGAGAGAGAGAGAGAGAGAGAGAGAGAAACTAGATAAAGAGACTAAAGAGTGTGAGCAAAACAGAAACCTACATGTCACAACACCAGGTTTGTACTCAGAAGTGGTCCAGGTATTTACCTAGAGGAACTCTTGGAATACGAACTTTATAAATCAAGACTAATGTACATTTACACAAAGCCTTTTAAATGAGTAAACATATTTTTCTCTCAACACCTTTTCAAATCCAACACCTCTCCAAATTGTATAACCCGAAAACGCTGGCTGAGACTGGAGGAAAAGAAGCAAAGCTGCAGAATCTTTATTGTTCTGTGAACTACACAAAGACTACTGAAATAACTGAACCAAACTGCTTCAGCTAAACTGAAAACAGGAAAACAGGGACGAGAAAGTAAAGACTGATAGCACAGACTTACTTTAATGTTCTGAGCAATGATTTCTGGATCATCACATATAGACTCCACAAAGAAAACCTGTACAGGTGACAAAAGAAAAAGAGAGATTAGAGCAGAGTTCTTGTTCCAGGTTTGTAACCCTGTGAACAACAACAGACCTTGTAGCCATTTTCTTTGGCAAAGCTGAGGATGATCTCTCTGCGCTCGGCAGTGGTGTTGGTGGCATCAAAAACCTAACAAGACAAACAGGATCAGTGACTGATTCTTTGCTGGACTCATTCATAAACGTAAGTGTTTATGGTTCCCTGTCAGGTCCAGACTGATCAAATCAGATAAAGGTGACCCACGCTGGCTTTTTTGATTTAAAAAAAGAGCAGATTGCAGGTCTTTTTCTTTTATTGTTTTATTGTTTATTTCTGCAAAAACCTGAGGCACATTAAGCGGAAACAAGCAAGGTGCTCAGGAACATACAGTGGGGCAAAAAAGTATTTAGTCAGCCACCAATTGTGCAAGTTCTCCCACTTAAAAAGATGAGAGAGGCCTGTAATTTTCATCATAGGTACACTTCAACTATGAGAGACAAAATGAGAAAAAAAAATCCAGAAAATCACATTGTAGGATTTTTAATGCATTTATTGGCAAAATATGGTTGGAAATTAGTATTTGGTCAATAACAAAAGTTAATCTCAATACTTTGTTATATACTCTTTGTTGGCAATGACAGAGGTCAAACTTTTCTGTAAGTCTTCACAAGGTTTTCACACACTGTTGCTGGTAATTTGGCCCATTCCTCCATGCAGATCTCCTCTAGAGCAGTGATGTTTTGGGGCTGTCGCTGGGCAACACAGACTTTCAACTCCCTCCAAAGATTTTCTATGGGGTTGAGATCTGGAGCCTGGCTAGGCCACTCCAGGACCTTAAAATGCTTCTTACGAAGCCACTCCTTCATTGCCCGGGCGGTGTGTTTGGGATCATTGTCATGCTGAAAGACCCAGCCACGTTTCATCTTCAATGCCCTTGCTGATGGAAGGAGGTTTTCACTCAAAATCTCACGATACATGGCCCCATTCATTCTTTCCTTTACACGGATCAGTCGTCCTGGTCCCTTTGCAGAAAAACAGCCCCAAAGCATGATGTTTCCACCCCCATGCTTCACAGTAGGTGTGGTGTTCTTTGGATGCAACTCAGCATTCTTTCTCCTCCAAACACGACGAGTTGAGTTTTTACCAAAAAGTTCTGTTTTGGTTTCATCTGACCATATGACATTCTCCCAATCCTCTTCTGGATCATCCAAATGCTCTGTAACAAACTTCAGACGGGCCTGGACATGTACTGGCTTAGGCAGGGGGACACGTCTGGCACTGCAGGATTTGAGTCCCTGGCGGCGTAGTGTGTTACTGATGGTAGCCTTTGTTACTTTGGTCCCAGTTCTCTGCAGGTCATTCACTAGGTCCCCCCATGTGGTTCTGGGATTTTTGCTCACCGTTCTTGTGATCATTTTGACTCTGCGGGGTGAGATCTTGCGTGGAGCCCCAGATCGAGGGAGATTATCAGTGGTCTTGTATGTCTTCCATTTTCTAATAATTGCTCCCACAGTTGATTTCTTCACACCAAGCTGCTTACCTATTGCAGATTCAGTCTTCCCAGCCTGGTGCAGGTCTACAATTTTGTTTCTGGTATCCTTTGACAGCTCTTTGGTCTTGGCTATAGTGGAGTTTGGAGTGTGACTGTTTGAGTTTGTGGACAAGTGTCTTTTGCTCTTGGTCGAGTGACTAACGTGCTAACCTCTCTGAGTCTGGGGTAACAGTCAACACGCTACAAACATGATCGGGCGGCTTAGATAGTCATGCTGCACAGAAACAAAAGTGTTATATACTCTTTCAAACTGTCAATCATGCCCGTGTGCTTTGGGATGTAAAGTGCAAACCAAAGGGAATATTAGGCAGACAGTTAAACATACGTAGCCATATCCCCAAACGTGATCAGATCTCTGCACTTCTCCTGGACTCAAACTTGGATTACCTGTGTTTAACAGAATAGTGGCTCCACAGTAACATTACAACTAATATGATTGACATTGTTGGGTATCAGTGCTTTAGAAAGGACAGAATGACAGGCAAAGGGGGAGGAGTATTAATATACATCAAAGACACATTTAAATGTCAATTAATCGAACGGAACACCACCCTGGAATGTCTCTCCCTAAATGTAACCCTACCGCCTTCTATGACTTTGAATATTTCTGTCCTTTATAATCCACCTTCTCATAATGTTAAGTTCCATGATGAATTAAATGTTATAGTTAAACAACTGGACTCTTATAGAGAGACAATATGGTATGGTGACTACAATATTAACTGGTCTGACAAAAAACTGTAAACAAAAACTCAAAGCGTATATGACAAAATGTAACTATCGACAAATGATTGTAGGACCCACAAGGATAACAAGGCAGACTAAGACTCTCATTGACTTGGTATTTACTAACAGACCAGAACGAATAACAAGGATTTATATTGGACTGGACTCTCGGACCACAACATGACTTTGACTGTTAGGAAACTGATGAAGTGCCTGCAGTACTTTGGTAAACCTGATCATGAAAAAATACAATTCATTCTTCCGAAAGGTAAAATTCTGCAATTTGAAAGAGAACTTAAAAACATAAACTGGGAACAAATTATGACACTAGACGATGTAGAGGAGTGTTGTAATTCCATGACCACATCTATTACAAGTCTGATGGAAAAATGTACAAAGCAAATAAAATCGAAAACAAAAATATTCTACAGTGCCTTGGATAAATAATGAAATACGAAAACTCATGAAAAAGCGAGATTTAGCTTTGAAAACATTTTTTAAATCTAAACTTAATACCGATCTCCTGACTTATAGAAGTTTAAGGAATAAAGTCGTAAGTGAGCTGCGGAAAGCAAAAGTGACATATTACACTCAATAATTCACTTTGGAGGCATTTAAACAATCTGACTAATAAATCAAATAAACATAAAAAGATTACAGAACTTAACATCAATGGCAATATTATAACCAATTGTGCCACTATGGCTGATGGATTCAATTCATACTTTGTACAATCTGTTGAAGAATTAACAAAGGAATTCCAACCTGTGAATCCTTTTAATCATTCTCTGAGAGTCACCTCAACAGATTCCTTTTATATTAAATAGGTGTCGGATACAAAAGTTGCAGAAATAATCACTAAACTATCAAATTCCAAGTCTGATGACATTTTAGGAGGAATAGTTGTTTTCTTAAAAAGTATAAGGATGTTCTTGTCAAACCATTGACCCATCTTGTTTATCTATCCATAAGAACCAGTACATTTCCCAGTGCATGGAAAAAAGGAATAATCATTGCTGTGTTTAAAAGTGGTAGCCTAGACTCAATGAGTAACTATCGCCCTATATCAGTTTTACCAGTTTTATCTAAAATGATTGAAAAAATTGTAGTAGCGCAATTGAATGACCATTTAGAAGCCAGACAGCTACTCCATCCACACCAGTTTGAGTTTAGACCAGGTTATTCAACTGAAACAGCAAACCGTTGTTTAATTGAAAATGTAAAAAGTCCCTGGACAAGAGCAATGTGGTGGGAGCTGTATTTATTGATCTTAAAAAGGCATTCGATACAGTCAATCATAGTTTGCTTTTATCTAAAATGTTAAATTTTAATTTCTCAAGTGAGGCAGTGTTGTGGTTTACATCTTATCTCCAGTCTAGATTGCAGTGTGTTAAAGTTGATCAAAACATATCTGCACTCTCAAACATAAAAATGGGTATTCCTCAGGGCTCTATACTTGGCCCTTTGCTGTTTAGTCTCTTTATAAATGACTTACCTCTGCACTGCTCAGATGCCAGTTGTCAGCTCTATGCGGATGATGCTGTTCTTTATGCACCCACTAGGTCACCTGAACAGGCTGCAGCTGTACTGTCCACTAGTATGTCTGACATCCAACAATGGCTCATCCAAAATCTGTTTATAAATCTGTTATAAATCTCTCAAAAACAGTTTCCACGTGCTTTCCCATTAAAAAACTTGATTTAAAAGGTATATTTAATATTAATATACAAAATAAAGTAATTCATCCAGTTACAGAATTTAAATATTCAGGATTAGTTTTAGATCCTCAACTAAAATTTGACAAGCACATGAAGAAAATCTTAAAAACGATACAAAGTAATCTTAACTGTTTCAAACTAATCAGAAGCTACATCCCAAAACAGGCAGCCCTGCTATACATGCATGCTATGATTTTTTTCTCATATATCATACTGCATGACAGCATGGGCACAAGCCGCTCCCACTGCAACCAAATGCATAGGTTCCGTATAAAAATGATGGATAAAAACCAATACGTCACCATCACTGTACCATATAATTTAATGAATTTTGAGAGCTTTAGCAATTTTTGCTTTCTTAAACTAATTCATAAGTGCATTAATCATTTAGCACCTGAGTCACTAAGTTCATTTGTTGAGAGACTGAGCAGCACCAGAGTCACCAGAAGTTCCACAAATCATGACTGCAAAATACGGTACTGCAGGACCAGCTTTGGTCAGACGAGCTTCTCTGTGAAGAGCTCGAAACTTTTATTACCATCTGACATCAAGACTGTAACTGACTTTAAAGTATTTACTTTCATGCTCAAGAACTGGTTAAAAACAAACCAAAACTGTACTCATTTTTAATTATTGTAAGTAGGTAAGAATTGTATATGATATGCATGTTTTTATGGTGGTTTATGCAGCACTTCAGTGACAAGCTTTGTTTTGACACTATGTCTGTTTGCATTGTCCCTGTCAAATAAATAAATAAAATAAATACTGCTCACTACTGGTGGAGTTTGTGACTGTTAAATGCCGACCATTCTACATTCCACATGAATTCACGGCTGTGTTTATACTCTGTGTTTACAGCCCACCAAGCACTAATGCTACCAATCCGTTAGCTGAACGATCAGTGAGCTCCAAAGTGCACATAGGGATGGACTATTTATTGTTGCTGGTGATTATAACCACTCAAATCTCAAGAAAGTTCTTATATTCTACCTTCACCTTATGGTGAACCTAACTTATAACAATCAGTGCTCTGTTACAAGTCTACTTATGCCCTATCTTTTGTTGTCTGTCCTGTCCCTTGTCTGTCCTAAATGCTCTACTTTAAATAATAATTGCACTTTATGTATAGTCTATAATGTAGCCTATCTCTTATGTCATTTTTATATAATGTCGTTTATATATTTTAAATGTGTAACGCCATGGTGAAATGTTGTTTCATTTATTGTATATGGTTGAAATGACAAAAAAACCCACTTGACTCGACTTGACTGTCCTCTGTAACCGGCAGGCGTGGCCTGGGAGTGACCTCATAGGGAAGCGAAGCAAGTGCATTCTGGGAGTTGTTGTCTTTCATCCACATGAACCAAAAATACATTTTCTGGCTTTTCTCGGTCTAGAAGGCACCAACTTCTAAAATTATTTCACATTTCTACTACATAAATTATCCAATTTAAATACATATTCATCTTTCCAGCGGTGAAATATTTCTTTAACTAGCATAACAAGCAGCAATGCTTTTGTTGCCTCTACGTCCATTTTGAAACACCAGAGGGCTGCGAAGGCATTTAAGAGGCATCTAAATAAGGCAAAGAAATTTGCATTGCTAGTCCAGTACATACCGGTAGTTTAGGCAATGGTACCATATTAGCACAGGGTTTCAGTACCCAACCCTAGTATTTATATCCAATAAAAGCCCTCTCTATGTATATATGATAGTTTTTTGTGTTAGTGGCAGAGTCCACCATTCCCATGGAGTGTGTGTGTCTCACTGTTCCTTCTCCTCCACTTTACATCTTTAACGTTGGCTTTGACTCACCACGACCTGGCCCAGCTCTCTGGTGAAGTAGTCACACACATCTTTCAGGGCAGCAACGGCACACGCCCTGAGCACAGAAACAGAAAACAATATTAATGCAATACTTCAAAAACACTTTCACACATATTTAACTGCTTTATATAAAGTGGCACACAGCTGGCAGCGGGCTGAAGTGAAACTGAAGCTTCATACTTGCGTATCTTCATGGCCTCTGTGTTGTCAGGTCTGAAGAACTCAAAGCTGTTGTAGGAACGTGTGGCATCTCTTCTGTACTGCCCGACGTTGAACACTGTGAAAGAGACAACGATGGATACAATGGATACAATGGATGTACGATGGATACGATGGATATACAATGGATTTACGATGGATACCATGGATGTACAATGGATACGATGGATATACGATGGATGTACGATGGATACGATGGATGTACGATGGATACAATGGATATACGATGGATGTACAATGTATGTACGATGGATACGATGGATGTAAGTTGGATGAGATAGGCAATATACAACAGAGCAGCTTCAACCACATTCAACCCACATTTTCAAACGTTTGTTTCAAAAGTTTAACAGTTTATTTCTGTAACACAAGGACAAGGTTAGGGACAGAAGATTTGTTAAACATTAAAATATTTTACAGCTGAAGCATTGAGACCAAACGTTCAGTTTGATCACATGTGGTTTGAGGTGGCGAGTGTGAGTTTCAGTATAATGCCGGCCTGTCATGTGATACCTTTAGTGGTCACTCCGATCCAGTTCAGGTATCTGGTGAGCTTCTTAGAGATGTAGGTTTTCCCTCTGGCTGGGAGTCCCACCATCACGATCATGGTTGGGGAGTTGGTGAACTGGGGCACTGACGCTGAAACATACAAACACACACACACACACACACACACACACAAACAAACAAACAAACAAACAAACAATAAACGTTAAATATATTTGCATCCCCCCGGCCTTTATCTTTTTTACGAGAGTCAATCACTTTTATCTGACTTCTAATGTATTTCTTTTATTATTTTAGTTATAATAAATTAAGTTGTCTTAAAGTTGAGATCTCTATCTGCATGTAGTTTGGATTGGTAAAACTCCCCAACAGAAGACTATATTGATCTAAATGATATCTCTCTAACAGTATTAATACTAGAAGACTTTATTGAACTTTTATTGAAAGTCACACAGAAGTCCACAGCCATGAAAAGGTTTAAGCAGAACTTGTTTGTATAGGAATAGTTGCTGCATCCAAAGTACATTTAGTCTGTATGTGGTCAAGAGCTGCAAAGATAAATGGATTAATTGTCAAATATTAAATGAATCTCCAACTATTTAGATAATCAATTTATCAGTTTAAATCATTTTTTATGTAAAAAACAGGTAAACTTGTGTGATATCAGCTTGTTAAATGTGAATATGTTCTAGTATCTTCTCTCCTCTGGGACAGTCAACTGAAGATCTTTGAGTTGTGGACAAAACAAGACATGTGAGGACATCATCTTGGGCTTTTAGGGAAACACTGATCCACATGTTTCACCATTTTCTGCCAGAGACACTGAAGAACGAGTACTTTCTGCTGACAATACTTCTGGAACTACTTGTAATCTGAGTTTTACTTAAATTAGTTTTTTATGTTTATAGTTGAAGCGCCATCCTGTAACATCTGACACAGAGAGGACTGATGAAGTGAAAGAGCTGCAGATCGTATCATGAGGTTGAAGAGAAGAGCATGTGGTGGTAAACTTCGGGGTGAACGGCCCGGCGGTCTCTCTGCAGAAACCGTCCTACCAACCAATGCTTGCTCTGGGGGGGAATTGTTGTGTCTCTGTGTGGTCTAGACCTACTCTATTTGTAAAGTGTCCTGAGATAACTTCTGTTAGGATTTGACACTACGCTGGGGAGAGACCGAAAGCAGACCAACACCAACAGGCTGCTTTCTATGTGTGTGTGTGTTTGTGTGTCAGGTGTGTGTGTGTACTCACAGCCTCTGCGTTGGCTCAGCCGGCTTTTCGGCCCCCAGGTTTTCTCCAGAGGATTCTGCGTGAGTCTTTGTGTCTGTGACATGACTTCAACTTGCGACTGACTGAGTGTGTGTGAAACCTCTGTGCTCTGTGTGTCTGTTTGTCTGTGTGTTTGTGTGTGTGTGTGTTTGTGTGTGTTTAATCTCTGAACTCTGTGTTTGTTTGTGTGTGACAACAGGACAGAAAGAGGATCTCTCGAGGTGGCGAGTTTGTCTTTCCTAGGATGATGAAGGCTTGTCCCGCCTTACTCTGCCTGTGATTGGCTCTCCCTGGTATTCTTACCCTAACCCAAAGCAAAGCAGTGAGAAGTAGCCAATCAGAGGTAGAGAAGGGCGGGACATTCCTTCACCATCCTAGGAAACATAACGCTGCCTCCAGGTGAGCAAACAGGTTTTTTAAACTTTCTCCCAGAGTTCAGCGGGGGAGGAGTTAGCCATCAGCTCACCTGCTGGAAAGTCTCTGATTGGTCAATGACCTGTCAGTCACATGACTGTCCCACAATGATCCACCAATAACAGCTCTGAACTTTGCCCTGGCACACAGGAAGTGTGTTACCTGACAAACCACCACCAATGTGTGTGTGTAAGTGTGTGTGTGTTTATGTGTCTGTGTGTGTCTCAGTTTGTGTGTCTGTCTGTCTGTGTGTGTGTCTGTGTGTATCTGTGTGTGTGTGTGTCTGTGAGTGTGTGTCTGTGTGTCTTTCTGTGTGTGTGTGTATGAGTGTGTGAGTGTGTCTGTGTGTGCCTGTATGTTACTTTAATACATTTACTCAAATACTAAAGTACAGTTGTGAGGTACTTTGAGTATTTCCATTTAATGCTACTTTAATGCTTTGAACCACAATATATGTTTAATTCACTACATGTATTAGTTACTTTTCAAGTACAAAGTTTTAATCAAAAGGCACATCTCATAAAATCTGATACATCATATACATTTCAAACAATATTACAGTAACCATCCGAGGTAGACTGACCGAAGGTTTCCGTCTGATGTCAACCTGGTTTGAACCCTGTTAAGGAGAAGTACTACACTACCCACAATCCTAAGCGTAACGGCGCCATCTCTGGTCCATCTCGCTGTTACTACACTATAGTCCATAAGGAGGAAACATCTCTCCTCTCTCCGTTAACTTGTACTGTGTGAAGGTTTCCTCCTCTTTATTCCGTCTGCTAGCTAACAACAGAAACATGTCTAAAAGCTTCTGTGTGCTGATATTCACGACCATCAGGATCAAAAACCCAGAATATGAGATTTTATTAGCTGCCGACCCCAAAAGCTGAGTTTTTAGGAAGAAAAATGGATGTGGGGAATCAGCAGAGAGAATGGAGAGACACTTAGATAATGTTATGTCCAAGTCAAACATCCAAATGTCAATTTTAGGCTAAATATATATATATATATATCTGTAAGTTAAGCTAAAGCATTTTGACAGTATGCAGCTTGTGTTATAGTGGAATGTAAATAAATCAGAAAGCTATAGTATTATGTTTGCTTACTAACAGCTAACTTGTCTAAAATATTTCTTCTGCAAAATCTGCAAAGCCTGCAATCAGAACAGTGAGGAAGTGGACACATGAAGCGAAGGAGGAGCTGTGAGACTGTACAGACTGTACAGACTGGAGTGTTTCTGAAGAAGTCACAGGTGACCTGGACAAACTTACTGACACTGTGACATCCTACATTAGTTTTTGTGAAGGAGTGTGTGTGCCAACAACGACTTTCCACATCTTCAACAACAATAAACCATGGTTCACTGCAAGACTGAGCCAACTCCGCCAGGCCAAGGAGGAGGCCTAGCAATGGAGACAGGACTCAGAAACACACTGACCAAGGAGATCAGAGCAGCTAAAAGGAGCTACTTTGAAAAGTTGAAAAACCGGTTTTCAGCTAACAACTGAAGCACTGTTGAGAGGCCTTCAAGACATAACCACCTATACAGTAAGAGACCCCCAGGTAAACTTGTGTGATATCAGCTTGTTAAATGTGAATATGTTCTAGTATCTTCTCTCCTCTGGGACAGTCAACTGAAGATCTTTGAGTTGTGGACAAAACAAGACATGTGAGGACGTCATCTTGGGCTTTTAGGAAACACTGATCCACATGTTTCACCATTTTCTGCCAGAGACACTACTGAAGAACGAGTTCTTTCTGCTGACAATACTTCTGGAACTACTTGTAATCTGAGTTTTATTAAATTAGTTTTTTATGTTTATAGTTGAAGCGCCATCCTGTAACATCTGACACAGAGAGGACTGATGAAGTGAAAGAGCTGCAGATCGTATCATGAGGTTGAAGAGAAGAGCATGTGGTGGTAAACTTCGGGGTGAACGGCCCGGCAGTCTCTCTACAGCAGTGGCGGATCTAGAAAATTTTACACGGGGGGGCAAAGGGGTAGCGAGAGATCTTGGTAGGGTGGCAGGGGAAGACGGTACATGGAAACCCCCATATGTAAACTGCTATGCCCTACTACGCCCCAAACGCCTGCTGCGCCCCTAAACTGCTACAACTATTATTTCTAGTCATAGTTCCATTATCTTTTTTGTTACTATAATTACCATTATTATGAATCATAATTCTCTGTATCTTTATATCTGTATCCATCTGTATCTAACCAGTGGCCACCAAGACCCTGGATCTGGATGTTTCTGCCCAAAAGGAAGTTTTTCCTCACCACTGTTGCACCAAATGCTTGCTCTTTGGAGAATTGTTGGGTCTTTGTAACTTAAAGAGTGTGGTCTAGACCTACTCTATCTGTAAAGTGTCTTGAGAAGAGTGAACTTTTATTGTATATGTAAATATGTACATATCTAACCCTATAACATATACAGCAGAATGGAAATAGCCAAAAACTGAAAACACGTCATGTCACGACATGTTATGTTACTGTACTGCAATGTATATGGAAGGAGAATATAAACCAACCATAAGGTCCAGGGGTAACTGCAGCCTCCTCTTCCTCTCTGTTATCTTCATCTGCCTCCTCCTGATCACTCTCTGCCTCTGTCCCTCTCTCTGAACCTGCAGCCTCCTCTTCATCCCTCACTGTCAATTCTTCCTTTCCCTCTTCTCTTTCACTCATTTCTGCAACCCCTTCTGTGGTCTTCTCCTGCTCTGACCTGCCTGGTCTCTCCGGTTTCCTGCCTTCTCCTTCTTCATTTCCCTCCTCTTCCTCCTGTGCACATCTCAGAATTTTCTTGGCTGGCAATATCCCCACTTTTAGTCTTCAGCTAATATCTCCAGCTACTCTGGCCTGCAAAAGTCAAGATGTGAAAAGCTCTTGTTATTCTTGTATTGCATTAGACTGTATGGCCCTGTAGCTAATAAGTAGCCTGAAAAACATAACATCAGACGAGATGTATTACATGATAACATCAGTTATGTTTAGACTAGCCTTCTTAATCCCGTTGTATTTGTTGTTTTCCCAGTTTGACAGTAAAGGATGTCGCCTGGTTTAATTTTTGCAGCCTTATTGTCGTGATATGTGAGAGGAAGTGGATTTTATAATTCTCCTTAACTAATCATATACAAATGATCGGTCTCAGCAAGCACTGTGTACCGTGTTGTAACGTAACGCCACCGAAGCGGAGACCCTCTGTAAACGTTATGAATTCAAACATGCCAGTTTGTAATATTTTGTATTATGCTCTTCTTGTCTTTACTGAAATCAAACTAATCAAACAGCAGAATGCGCTTACAAACCAGGAGGGAGCGATTTGACTTTTGGCTAACGTAATGGACGCGCTGTTGTTGATGCTGACTCGCCTTTAGCAGACATTACATTTATTACAAATTTAACTTTACATGAAACGTGTGTTTTAACTTCACCTGGGGAAACTGACTTCACTTTCAGAGGCTCAGGGAGGGGGGGGCCAGCTCGGTCGCTCCAGTCTTTGCCGGGATGCAGGGCCACCGCCCCGCAGCAGACTCGCTGTGTGTGTGCGAGCCAGAATGTGCGAACGCCGCTCTGCACGTTTGATGCAGGGACGTAGCTGAGTATTTGAGGGGCAGGGGTAAGATTACAATACAGATCTACAATTATTATTTATTATGAATTAATATAAATTAATTATTTGTTTCAATGTTTTAAGAAGCCTGTGCACATAGTGGCAGTTTGTTTTTACAAGCAAAGTTTTTTGAACACCAAAGTTAGGGGGGGCAGCTGGGGGGGCAGGGCCCTACAGTGGGGGCTCAGCTGCCCCCCCTTGCCCACCTGTAGATCCGCCCCTGCTCTGCAGAAACCGTCCTACTAACCAATGCTTGCTCTTGGGGGGAATTGTTGTGTCTCTGTGTGGTCTAGACCTACTCTATTTGTAAAGTGTCCTGAGATAACTTCTATTAGGATCTGACACTGTGAATAAAAAAACGTACGTGTTTACTCTCAAACTGCCTGATGCCTCCGTTAGAGCTCAAGCCTCAACTCGAACCGCTGGAGAGAGACTGAAAGCAGACCAACACCAACAGGCTGCTTTCTATGTGTGTGTGTGTGTCTGTCTGTCTGTGTGTGTGTGTGTGTGTGTGTGTATGTGTATGTGTATCTTTGTGTGTGTGTGTGTGTGTGTGTGTGTGTATGTCTGTATGTGTGTGTGTGTGTGTGTGTGTGTGTCACAACCTCTGCTTTTCGGCCCCCAGGTTTTCTCCAGAGGATTCTGCGCAAGTCTTTGTTTCTGTGACATGACTTCAACTACAGACTGACCAAATGTGTGTGAAACCTCTGTGCTCTGTGTGTGTTTATGTGTGTGTGTGCGCTCTGTGTGTGTGTGTCTGTGTGTAAAACCTCTGTGATCTGTGTGTGTTTATGTGTGTGTGTGTGCGTTCTGTGTGTGTGTGTCTGTGTGTAAAACCTCTGTGCTCTGTGTGTGTGTCTGTGTGTCAATGACTCTGCAGCACTGTGGAGAGGCCTTCAAGACATCACCAGCTACTGTATAAGAGACCATCCCCCACTGCTGAGGCTAACAATGGCCTTGCCGATGACCTGAATGCCTTCTACTGCAGGTTTGAGAGGGAAACACTCACAGCCCTCCCCCACTCCAGACCAACTCCCACCACTCAACTGGCTACCCTTCCCCCTCCCCACCCTGATACTCAATCCACACTCATCATATGTGAACAGGATGTCTGCCACCTCTTTCAGAGGCAAAATGTCAGTAAAGCACCAAACCCTGATGGCGTAGCACCAATCTTCACACAAATATTCAACAGATCACTGGAGCTGTGCAAAGTCCCCTCATGCTTCAAAGGCTCCACCATCAGCCCAGTCCCCAAGAAAACCTCCATCTCTGGACTGAATGACTATAGACCTGTGGCTTTGACTTCAGTCACAATGAAGTACTTTGAATGCCTGGTGCTGAGTCTGACCCACCTCAAAAACATCACAGATCACCAGCTGGAGCCCCTGCAGTTTGCCTACAGAGCAAACAGGTCATTGAATGATTTAGTGAACATGGGTCTACATTTCATCCTGCAACAATTTGACAAGCCAGGGACCTACATCAGGATCCTGTTTGTGGACTTCAGCTTTCATACCTGAAATCCTCACTGCCAAACTCACTGTAGGGAAGATGGCGCTGTGTGGTGCGATAGCCTGTTGCAGCAGCTCCTGATGTGTATGTGTATTTTGTGTGTTTTAAGTTAGTTTTTTGGTCTTTAAGTTCAGTTCTTTTTTTATAGTCACTAAGAACATCAGTGTAGAGATGGCTTCTGCCAACTTTGGAATTGTTCTCTTGGTTCTGTTCTTACTTTGGACGTCTTTTGTAACTGCGTGTTACGCTCAAGGCAGCGGGACAATTGTTTACACACGCGATCAGCTGATAGCGCTGTGTCGACCTGTTCTGCCGCAGAGGTGTCAAGTAACGAAGTACAAATACTTCGTTACCTTACTTAAGTAGAAATTTTGGGTACCTATACTTTACTGGAGTAATTATTTTACAGCATACTTTTTACTTCTATCCTTACATTTTCACAGAATTATCTGTACTTTCTACTCCTTACATTTTAAAAATAGCCTCGTTAATCATATTTCAGTTTGGCTTGTTTTCATTCCGGCTCGTCATCGTTCAAAAAAACACACACAAAAAAACCTATCCAAATCGCTCCATCCGGAGAGAGTGAATGTGATTGTGGTTGGATGAGAAGTATAAACATAGTCATTCCGACACCCTATTGGTTTGTACACGATCCATCAAACCTGCACAGACCCGGTGCTAATACGCCACCGGTGCTTTAACGACCGTTATGTACCAGACCGAATAGCAACGCGGATTTCGGTGCCTTATTTAGGAGCCACTTATATGCCTGCGCTTCTCTCTGATGCTCCGAAAACGGATGTTAGAGGGAACTGAAACATCGCTGCACGGGACGCTAGTTAACACTACAGTTGGCAGCAGCTAACGTTAGCCTAGCGTTAGCTAGCAGCTGGAGTAAACACGGTTAAAATGCTGAGAGCTAAATGGTGTAAAAGTGTGTCTGTATTTCACTGGAGAGGATTGTAACACCAGCTTCATAAGCTATTAAAATATTAATTGTTGGCATGATTTTATAATATTTTAATGTTACATACAGTATGTGGCACAGTAAATCTAGGATTAACTGTATGTGTGGGCTGATATCTTAGGGACTCCCTTACCTATAGGCCAGTAAGCCTATCATCAGTGGGAATTTATATTTGCTAATAATATGATGGAATTATGTTAAGGCATTTTAATTTTAAAAGACTCAAAGATAATAAAAAGACTAAAAAATTACAATAATTTGGAGGCCCCCCTGCAATGATTTTGAGGACCCCTGGTTGAAGATCTCTGCCTTACATTACTTTTACTTTTATACTTTAAGTAGTTTTGAAACCAGTACTTTTACACTTTTACTTAAGTAAAAAGTTTGAGTTGATACTTCAACTTCTACAAAAGTCTTTTCAAACCCTATCTATCTACTTGAGTAATGAATGTGAATACTTTTGACACTTCTGTTCTGCCGGTGGACAAGCCTGAAATACTGAAAGAACTACAGAGGAGACGCCGGGGTTGCAGAGGTGGATTAAAACGCAAAGCAAAAAAAAGGAAACATAAGCCTGCCGTCCCAGCGATCATTATGGGGAATGTACGGTCTCTGGGAAATAAGACGGACGAACTGGCGGTACTCATTAAAACCCAGACGGAGTTCCGTGAGTGCAGCATACTGTGTCTTACCGAGACATGGCTGCATTCGCACATCCCGGACCATAGTGTGGCGGTACCCGGCTTTCTGATGGTTCGGGCGGACAGGGACGTTATGGAAAGTGGTAAGAAGAAAGGAGGGGGGGTGCACTGTATGTGAGTGAAAAGTGGTGCAATCCCGGACATGTGAATGTGAAGGAACGTTTCTGTAGCCTGGATATTGAACTGCTGGCTGTGGGGTTTATTTACATCCCACCATCTGCTGATGCGGAGGCAGCTGCTGACGTCATTCACACCACTGTCTCACAACTTCAGATGCAGCAGCCCAATGCCTTCATGGTTATTACTGGGGATTTGAATCATGTTTCACTGGATAAATCCCTCCCGGACTTTCAACAATATGTTAACTGCCCCACAAGAGACAATAAAACTCTGGACCTCCTGTATGCTAAGCCAAGGATGCATACGGTGCCACTGCCCTTCCCCCCCTTGGAAAATCAGATCACAACCTTTTCTTGCTGTCTCCTGAGTATGTTCCTCTTGTACAGCGGCAGCCTGTCCAAACAAGGACTGTGAGGAGGTGGACTCAGGAGGCTGAGAAGGCTGTGCAGGACTGTTTTGAGTCTACAGACTGGGACGTGCTCTGTGAACCACATGGGGAGGACATACTGCATCACAGAATACATCAAATTCTGTGAGAACATCACCATGCTCTCCCGGACTGTACGCTGCCTTCCCACTCACAAGCCGTGGATCACCAGTGACCTGAAAGTTCTTCTGAATGAGAAGAAGAAAGCTTTCAGGTCCTGGGACAGACAGGAGCTGAGGGGAGTACAGCACAAACTGTGGGATAAACTGAGGGAATGTAAAAACTCCTCCAGGAGGAAGCTGGAGGCCAGTCTACAGGAGAACAATATGAGGGAGGTGTGGACCGGGATGAAAGAGATCACCGGGGGTGGGGGTAGAAGATGACCAACACCAGGCAGCCATGAGAGAGCAAACAAGCTGAACTGTTACTTTAACAGGTTTAGCTCACAGCCATCCCCTGCCTCTTCTACCACTCCACCAACCCCCACACCCCCTCTCTGTCAGACACTTCAAGCACCCCCCCCTGCTTTTCCTTCACACCTGGCCAGGTGAGGAGTCAGCTGGAGAGGCTTCACCAGTGCAAGGCTGCCGGCCCGGATGGCATCAGCCCCAGGGTCCTGAAGACCTGCGCCAGTCAGCTGTCTGGTGTTCTCCAGTATGTCTTCAACCTGAGCCTGAGCCTGCAGAGGGGGCCGCTGCTGTGGAAGACGTCCTGCCTTGTCCCGGTCCCGGTCCCCAAGAAGTCAACTCCATCTGGCCTCAAAGACTACCGCCCAGTGGCTCTCACATCCCATGTGATGAAGGTGCTGGAGAGGCTGGTCTTGGGCTACCTGAGGCCGTAGGTGAGATCTTCTCTGGAGCCTCTACAGTTTGCCTACCAGCCTCGTCTGGGAGTGGACCATGCTGTCATCTATCTTCTGCAGCGAGCTCATTTGCACCTGGATGGTGGTGGCAGCACTGTGAGAATCACATTTTTCGATTTCTCCAGTGCATTCAACACAATCCAGCCACTGCTACTTGGTGAGAAGCTGCAGATGATGGGTGTCGGTGTGTCCACACTCTCCTGTATCACTGACTACCTGACAGACAGACCACAGTTTGTCCATCTGGACCATGTTCTGTCTGATGTGGTGGTGAGTGGTACGGGGGCTCCACAGGGGACTGTGCTGTCTCCCTTTCTGTTCACCTTATACACCACAGACTTCCAGTACAACTCAGAGTCATGTCACCTACAGAAGTTCTCTGATGACTCTGCAGTTGTTGGGTGTATAAGGGATGGACAGGAGGGAGAGTACAGAGCGCTGGTGGACAACTTTGTGGAGTGGTCTGGTAAGAATCACCTGCTGCTGAACGTGGATAAGACCAGAGAGATGGTTATTGACTTCAGGAGGAAGGGAACGGCTTCGCAGCCCCTTTGCATTCTGGGTGGAGATGTGGACATGGTTGAGGAGTACAGATACCTGGGTGTCAACATCGACAACAGGCTGAACTGGAAAATCAACAGCACTGCTGTTTACAAGAAGGGGATGAGCAGACTCTATTTCCTGAGGAAGCTGAGATCCTTCAATGTGCAGCAGACTGTTGTATTTGTTCTACCAGTCTGGTGTTACCAGCAGGATGGTGGAGATGTTCTACCAGTCTGGTGTTACCAGCAGGATGGTGGAGACGTTCTACCAGTCTGGTGTTACCAGCAGGATGGTGGAGACGTTCTACCAGTCTGGTGTTACCAGCAGGATGGTGGAGACGTTTTCTACCAGTCTGGTGTTACCAGCAGGATGGTGGAGATGTTCTACCAGTCTGGTGTTACCAGCAGGATGGTGGAGACGTTCTACCAGTCTGGTGTTACCAGCAGGATGGTGGAGACGTTCTACCAGTCTGGTGTTACCAGCAGGATGGTGGAGATGTTCTACCAGTCTGGTGTTACCAGCAGGATGGTGGAGATGTTCTACCAGTCTGGTGTTACCAGCAGGATGGTGGAGACGTTCTACCAGTCTGGTGTTACCAGCAGGATGGTGGAGATGTTCTACCAGTCTGTTGTTACCAGCAGGATGGTGGAGATGTTCTACCAGCCTGTTGTTACCAGCAGGATGGTGGAGACGTTCTACCAGTCTGGTGTTACCAGCAGGATGGTGGAGACGTTCTACCAGTCTGGTGTTACCAGCAGGATGGTGGAGATGTTCTACCAGTCTGGTGTTACCAGCAGGATGGTGGAGACGTTCTACCAGTCTGGTGTTACCAGCAGGATGGTGGAGATGTTCTACCAGTCTGGTGTTACCAGCAGGATGGTGGAGATGTTCTACCAGCCTGTTGTTACCAGCAGGATGGTGGAGATGTTCTACCAGCCTGTTGTTACCAGCAGGATGGTGGAGATGTTCTACCAGTCTGGTTTTACCAGCAGGATGGTGGAGACGTTCTACCAGTCTGGTGTTACCAGCAGGATGGTGGAGATGTTCTACCAGTCTGTTGTTACCAGCAGGATGGTGGAGACGTTCTACCAGTCTGGTTTTACCAGCAGGATGGTGGAGATGTTGTTCATCACACCCCCAACCGGCCCTGTCAGACACCTCCTACCAAGAGTCTGGGTCTGCCGAGGTTTCTTCCTAAAGGGGAGTTTTTCCTTGCCGCTGTCGCAATAGCCACTGCTAATGCTTGCTCTTGAGGGAATTACTGTAATTGTTGGGGTTTTGGAATTTATAGAGTGTGGTCTAAACCTGCTCTATCTGTAAAGTGTCTCGAGATAACTCTGTTATGATTTGATACTATAAATAAAATTGAATTGAATTGAATTGAATTGAATTGAACAAACTGATCAGGAAGGCTGGCTCCATTATTGGCTGCAAACAGGAGACATTTGAAGCTGTGGTGGAGAGGAGGTCACTGAACAAACTGTTATCTATCATGGATAACCCCGACCACCCTCTCCACCCCCCCACACTGGTCCAACAGAGGAGCCCTTCTCTAAGAGGCTCCGACAGCTTCGATGTCGCACGGACCGCTACAGGAAATCATTCCTACCACAGGCATTTAAACTTTTTAACACTTCATCACTGAGTTTGAGATAAGACTTATATACATCAGAACTGCACTGAATGCACCTTGCACAACCTTGCACAATAGGTTTATCTACATCCTATCATTACTAGGGAAACAGTTGTACATTTTTGCTCCCCAACTTGCACATTAAGTTTATCTATATCTATTTAAACAGTTGTACATTTTATTTCCAAATTGTATATATTTAAATATTGCTCGTGTAGTATTCAATTATTATTTCGTGTATATTGTTTCCTGATATTTAATGTATACTCTGTATGTGTGCTGCGTGTCTGACATTTTGCTGCTGCAACACCGTTATGTCCCATTTTTTGGGATCAATAAAAAAATCTATCTATCTATCTATCTATCTATCTATCTATATATCTATCTATCTATCTATCTATCTCTCAGCTCACTGTATCTCCTGCCATCTGGCAGTGGATCTCCAGCTTCCTGACTGACAGATGTCTGTCACATCTGGAACACGGACAATCAGCACTGATGCACTACAGGGGTGTGTCCTTTCCCCACTGCTCTTCTCTCTCTACACAAATGATTGTACCTCCAAGGACCCAGCTGTCAAACTCTTAAAATTTGCAGACAACACCACTGTCATTGGGCTCATCCAGGATGATGACGAGTCTGCATATCGGCAAGAGGTTGATAAATTGGTGCTCTGGTGCAGTCAACACAACCTAGAGCTAAACACTCTAAAGACTGTGGAGATGGTGGTGGACTTTAGGAGCACCCCACAGTGCTGTCCCCCCTCACAATATCCAACAGCCCAGTGTCAAATGTGGACTCTTTCAAGTTTCTGGGCTAAATCATTTCCCAGGATCTGAAGTAGGGGTCCAACATCAACGCCACCCTTAAAAAGGCTCAGCAGAGGATATACTTCATACGGCAACTGTGGCAACATGGCCTCAAGAGCTGTTGGTCATCTTCTCTGCTACCATTGAATCCATCCTCTGCACATCCATCACTGTTTGGTTTGGGGCGACCACAAAACAGGACAAATGCAGATTACAACACACAATTTGGACTGCTGAAAAAATCACTGGTGCCACCCTGCCCTCCCTCCAGGACTTGTACATTGATAGGACCAGGAAGTGGGCAGAGAACATCACCAAAAATACCACACATCCTGCATACACTCTCTTTAACATCTTTTCCTCTGGCAGGCGCTACAGATCCCTGCACACAAAAACAACAAGACATAAGAACAGCTTCTTTCCCTCTGCCATCACTCTACTGAACTGAACACAAACACAACCAGACATAAGAACAGCTTCTACCCCACTTCCATCACTCTACTGAACTGCGGATAAGTGGGCTCATCCCCACTTTGGCCACTCACCCACTTCTCTACACATTACATACTTATCATTCCAATATGCATCTTGTACACTACTTTGCACTATTACTTTTTGCACTCTACATCCCACTCCATGTGTACTTGTCTTGATATTATGTCTTATTTGTATATATGTATTTTTGTATATTATGTTGATATGTGCCTATATGTATATTGTTGTCTCTATTGTACAGTATGTTACTTCTACATGTCTATTTGTTGAACGTAGAGAGTTAAAGGAGAATTCCAGTCGATTTCAACCCGTAACTCTGTTGTTTGTAAATCAGGAGTACTGTCAGTAGCGAGAAAAACGAAAACAAACGGTGCCGCCTACACCGAGTTATCCTCCTGCTAGATTTTGTACCCAATAGTCTTAAACAAGGCTTAAACAGGGCAAGTTTTAAACGTGTTTTTAGCCTCTAAACATGTTCGAAATGCCATTACTAGTGCTTAGCCATGTGCAGTTATTCCTTACGAGGGAACACAGCGAATTTGACGGCAGTAGATGTGACAGAAAGGCATAAAAGTTGTGTTAATCCTTACCTCTGTGACAGTACTGACAGTACTCCTGATTTACAAACAACAGAGCTACGGGTTGAAATCGACCGGAATTCTCCTTTAATACCTACTGAAGTCAAATTCCTTGTGTATGTAACTATACTTGGCCAATAAAACTGATTCTGATTCTGATTCCTTTGAAATGTTTAAATCTGATGTTTTTTTAGCTAGCTACTAGTTTGTGTATTATTTGCTGCTCCAATGCTATGAAACACTCCACACTTCCTGTCTCCTAAATGGGCGGAGCCTCGTTTAAAAGTGTAGTGAACATCGCGTGGATGATGAAAACTTATATTTGTATAATGTATCCAAATATATTTATGTTGCTAACATTAGATATTAACTCAGCTAAATCAGAAACATTATTGTTGTTAGGGCATTAGCTGCTGTTAGCTTCTCTGTTTTGCAGACCTGGAAAGAGTTTGTTCCTGAGACAGAAAGAACATCTAGAACAAAGTAAATAATAAATATTCTCTTGATGTGTCCGATGTTTCTGAAAAACGCTATCATTTCTTAGCTGGTCGGGTTAGTTACGATTAAAACTCTTTATGTCAACATTTAATGAAACGTCAACGGAGATACTGAATGGGGATAACACTTCCAGAACCAGAGCTGTTCAAAGTGTTGACTGAGTCATCCTCCAGTGTGTGTGTGTGTGTGTGTGTGTGTGTGTGTGTGTGTGTGTGTGTGTGTGTGTGTGTGTGTGTGTATATGTGTGTGTTTGTGTGTGTGTGATTTTTCAGCTGCCAGAACCTCACCTGTGCTGTCACACCGCCCACGGCGCCACACCGTTGGCATGCTCTTCTTGGACTCCATTTGTTTCTTCAGGCAGAGACTCAACAGAAGACACTC